>NW_028083085.1:0-2782 GCF_014824575.4 Sturnira hondurensis
CTCTTGTGTCTATACCCAGAATCACCATCTCTGTGTGTCTCCCTCTTCCAGGATCCTGGGCCCAGGCTGTGCTGACTCAGCCACCCTCAGTGTCTGGGAACCTAGGACAGACTGTCACCATCTCCTGCACTGGAAGTAGCTCCAACATTGGGGCTGGTTACGGTGTGTACTGGTACCAACAGGCCCCAGGAAAACCCCCTAAAACCATCATCTATGATACTAGCAACAGACCCTCGGGGATCCCCAACCGGTTCTCTGGCTCCAGGTCTGGCAGCGTCGGCACTCTGACCATCGCTGGGCTCCAGGCTGAGGACGAGGCTGACTATTATTGCTTAACATGGGACAAGAGTCTCAATGCTCCCACAGTGCTGCAGGGCCATGGGGAAGTGAGACAAAAACCTGCTGTCCCCTGCAGTGTGCTTCCTTGGTGCAGTCCCCACCCTTCTGAGAAGATAGCTGCTTTCTCAGTTTGTTTGGCCTGAACTCAGGTCTGAGACCCACCACAGGGGACTAGGACGGGAACATCTGTCCATCCTTTGAACGCTGCCTCTGAGGCCTGTCAGTGGCAGAAACACAGTGTGTAGTTTTCTCAAATGAGGGGAAGTTCCTGTGTGTCAGGGGGAGGCTGTGCTGGGAACAGAGTCTGTGAGGGGTCAGGAAGAGCCAAGGACACGGAGCCCGGCTTCGTCTGTGTCAGTGCACGTCAGGAAGTCCCGGTGTGTGTGCTGTCACCAGCATGTTCCCACTCAGCCTCTGCTGTCTCCATCACTTTGATGGCATCCACCCTGTGTGGCCCACGATCCATTCCCGGCATCAGCTCTGGCAGCTCAGGCTCCTGGACCCTCACTGGGCTGAGAGCTGAAGACAAGGCTGCCTCTCACAGCCACCCTGTGCCAGCGGCCTCCGTGCTCACACAGAGCTGGAGGCCTGTGGGGCCTGAGACCAGGGGAAGCTCGTTCTCATCTGCTGGAAGGGGACGTCCAAGCATCTGCCAGTCAGGACATCTGTGGCTTCTGCTTCTGGTGGGGCCACCCTGGATCAGGGTCCTCCAGGGCAGCCCCTGGGGAGTGGATGGGCCTCCTCCCCCTGCTGCCCTCACAGCACCTCACTGCAGCCCCTTCCTAGACAGCAGGTCTCCAACAGAACAGGAAGTCAGCTCCCCATCAGCTGGGGACACAGAGTGGCTCTGCACTGAAGCTTTGATGCTGAAATGGGGGTACCATCTGTGGTCATTTCAGACCCAGACTCTGAGAGGGTGTCCTGAGTCTCTGTCATTGACCACTGACCTCTTTCCTGGGTGTTCCAGAGCTGCGACCCTCTCATTGGCCTTCACTGTGATCCCCTGTCCCTGTAGGTCCCAGGGAGAGGCCTCTGTCCCTGCTGCACTGGCCCCACATCTCGTTGGACGGCGGCCGACCTTTGGGGCTGGGAATGACCCTGTGTCTGTTCCCATCAGTGCTATGATCCAACCATGGATTCCTTCTTGTATAATTGCATTTTTCATACTTGCCATTTGATGCTGAATGACAATGCAGGTGAGGCCACATTGGCCAGTTCCCGATCTGTGTGGGACTGTCCCCCTCCCGCCTCAGTAGCTGAGAGCTGAGTGTGGGCTCAGTCATGTGTGTGAGGAGGGAGTGTGAGTGCCCGCACTGCAAATGTGCCTGCAGTTTACACTGTGTTTTCATGAGAAATTTATTTATACTTTGTTCGAAGGCTTCTTGTGAATCTATTGAGGTATTCTGACTTTACTCTTTGGTCTGTTAATATGATGTGCTCTCTGAAAGGGTCGATCAACTGAAATGTAACTTGGACATTGGAGTCAATCAAATGTGATAATGGTGTGTCCACTTGCTGGCCTGATGTTGGACCTGCATTAATATTTATTGTAAAATGTTTGGGTCAATATGTCACATTATTATCTGTAATTTACTGTTTTCTGCACTTTTTCTGTCTGGTGCAGGTATCACCGTTACACCTGCTTTCTCAGAGTCAGGAAAGCTTCCACTTTTTCAAGGTTTGGAAAAATGTGTATGTAACAAACACTTTTGAAAGATCCAGTTCTAAGGTTTTTCATGTTGGTTGAAAAAGTGGAAGCTTTAAGTATATGTTATAATCTTTTTGTGCAAAACACTTCCATTATAATACATTCTGTATTTTCTAAGGAAAGTATACTTTTTACTCAGTTGTTGAAACCTATTTGTATCTTCATAGGAAAATATATATTGTATCTTTTAAAATATATTTTTCATTTTCATGTTATTCTCATTGAATTTAAATGTTCTACATTATCAATTTCTACTAAAAACTTAGCAGCTGTTCTAATCTGCATTTGAACGTGAATTCCATGTGCCGCTTCGAGCTGCTGCTGGTGATGTCTCCTTCATCTACACTTGAGTTTGTCGTGATGGGGAGACATTGATTCTTATGTGTCTTTTTCATTTTCTTTGTACATGGGAAAATTCTCAATTTCTCACTCTTGACCCGTGTTCTTTTGAACATATGATAAATAGTCTGCCAATATTTTAACAAATAAGTATGAAAAAAATTTTAAAAATCCGCAAACTAATGGAATCTCACTGTAGCCCAAATCTGAGAGCTTTTTCTTCACTCACTCTCATGTTAACCTGAAGGCCAATGACACTCAGACGACCCCCTATAGTGAAGTCTTACAGCTCAGGGACTTTACTGGGGCCCCAAGGAGGAACCCTGTCCCCTCCAGGGCCACAGTAGAGACAGCATCAGGGCCAGCCTGGGTACCACCACTGTGGGACATGAAGTA
>NW_028083086.1:0-783 GCF_014824575.4 Sturnira hondurensis
AGGCACTGGTCTCATGTGTTAGATTACACGCCAAGAAAAACCACTTTCAGACTGGCCCACAAGTCTTGTCAATAAAGACCCCAGGAGTATCTCTAACAGGTGACAGATATCCAAACCACTAGGTGGGCCCAACAGACTGTCTTCACAGGCAGCCACTCTGCGTATCTATGGCAAACAGGGTAAAAACCTGCGAACGTCAAAGCTCACTGAGGCCATTGTCTCCTCAAAGTAAATAATAAAGGAAACCTTTTATATAAATCAAATCAAAATTGACAGCTAGTCTTTACTGTTGGAGTAAGACAATGTCGCACGTGGAAAATCAGTATTAAGAACACATGAAAATAACAGAATTGCTCTATGATGGCTTCCTGCTGTTGTTCAGGCTCTCGGGGTCAAGGCTGCCTTGCAATTCCATTCACGGGTGACTGGCTGTAAAGGAGCTGGCCTATCTCCTCCGCTGAGTAAAGTGAGGTGCGTAAGAGCTGTCAACACTGAAGGCGGGGCACACTCACACCCGGGCTGCCCAGGTTCAGGTGTCAGGGAGAGTGTGGAAGCAAAAGTCAAAACCCAGCCACGAAATTTGAGCAAGTTGGAGATAGACTGGGGTCCAAAACATAATACCTCTAATGCCCCACTTATTTTTTATTTATTTTAGTGTTGTTCATGTACAGTGTCTCCCGCCACCCCTTCCCCCCAACCTCCCCCGACCTCCCGCCCTCAAGCCTACTCCCCTTTGGCTTTGTATATGGGTCCTTTATGCACGTTCCTTGAGACCATTCTATT
>NW_028083087.1:0-3763 GCF_014824575.4 Sturnira hondurensis
ACAGAAGAGATGAGAGATGAGTATAATCATTACTGTAGTTATGACCATGTTGTGTTTCAAGGTGCATAAGTCAAAATAGAATCAAGAAGACAAAAGAACCTAAGTGTACCTTAAATTAATACCATAATTAGACTAAAGAGGGAAATAATGTAAGTATTGTAGTAATTCTTAAACCTTTAATTTTGTCTATATATTCTCACAATAAAACAAAAAAAGAAACTGGAAACAAAGTCTAAAGCTGTAGTTAGTGTGTCATTAACAGTGTCATGTAACAGTATTTCAAGATTATGAACTACTTCGCATGTGTCCAAACATTCAGCAAATAAGTAAACACTGAGGATACCTCTGACGTCTCTTTCTTGTCTGTCACTGACCCTAAAATGCTGATGACCATGCAGACTCATCCCTTCTTCATTTCCTACCCAAGTTTTTTCTCAGTTGTATTTTTTGGTTGTCTTGATAATTTTCTTCTGGCAGTGATGGCATATGACAGGTATGTGGCCATCTGCCACCCTCTACACTACACCAGTATCATGAGCGAGAGGCTGTGTACACTGCTTGTGGCTGGTTCCTAGATGACCTCCCATGGCGGTACCATTGCACGCCCCCTCCTTGCCCAATGTCCGTCTGTGCTGACAACATCATTCCCCACTTTTTCTGTCATCTCTCCATTCCACTCAAGCTGTCCTTGAGCTGGTCATATTCACTGAAGGGGATTGTCAAAGATGATTGTCATTTTTCCAGTGAGTGGCATCCTGCTTTTTTATGGCCACATTGGAGCCTCTATCCTGAGGGTCCCTCTACCAAAGAGACTACAAAGTCTTGTCCATGTGTGGCTTTCACCTGTTTCTGGTGCCTCTCTTCTATGGGATAATTTTGGTTCTGTACTTTTCCTCATCAAGCAACTCCACTGACAAGGACATGGTTGTCCCTCTGATGTACACAGTAGTCCCCCTCCGTGTTTAACCCCTTCATCTACAGCCTGAGAAACAGAGACATGAAAATTGGCTCTGCAACTATTTTCAGAAAAAGTATCCTTTTTGCCAAGTTGGAATCACCTAATTGTATTCTTATTTCACACTGTGAACCTAGTCAGACATCCTGAGAAATGGCCTGTTGACCACCTGTGTCTCCAACATCCTCCCAACTGTCCTTACTGGATCTACTCCCTTTCACTTTACTCATATTTGTTGTCCTTTTATTCTTCCATAATCCAAAATACGGCATTTCCCACAACACAAGTGCAACTTGTAGTCTTCAAACTCTGTATTAGTCAGGCATGGCCTGATCACCCTAAACAGCTCACACTGTTGTGTTCTGTTGCTGAGAAGAATGAAAGACTTGCTGAGATCAAAAAGCACACCAACCACCTTTCTCCAAAGGCAAATGGCACCTGCATTGTATGCTTCCTTCTAGAAGATAAAACCACTTTAGCCTCAGGCTAAGATTACAAGTGTGAAATGTGGCTGAGTTTCTGACTGCTTGGTGGCAGAGGGCAGAATTCCCAAAGTCCCTCACTTTGCCTAAAATGAGGTGAACAATGGCCCTTCAAGCAAAGCCAGTTTAAGTTTTGTGCAATATCGTTTTGATAGGTTAAAAAAAAACCCTCCTTAGGAAAAGGTAATATAACTTTAATCATAACTCAGTTTCTGTTTGTTTAAGAAAACGAGATATAAATCACTTATTTCCCCTTTCTTATCTATTGTTTCCCCAAACTGGAAATATCCAGCCATGTTTCTAATGTTTAGTTTTATAAAGTCTAGTACATTTAACACTTTAATGTAGTACATAGTTAATAAAATGCTTTTGATGGTTTCCTAACATCTAAATAAATTTAACTTGATTGTGTCTATGACCAAAGCTTAACAGGGGAGCACTCTGTAATTTTTGCCTTTAACTTGGATTTTTGTGGTGAGGTCAGGCTATACCTCTCTGATTAATGTTAGTCTGGGAAAATGATTATTGTCTTGTTCCCAAACTGAGAGCTCCCATTTCTGATTCCTTTCGTTAAAAGAAATTTTATTTATTTATTTTTAGAGAGGGGGGAAGGGAGAGAGAAAGAGAGAGGGAGAAACATCAGTGTGAGAAACACTGACTGGTTGCCTCTCCTATACATTCCAACCAGCAACCAAACCTGCAACCCAGGCATGTGCCCTGACTAGCAATTGAACTGGCAACCCCTCGGTTCTCAGGACATGCCCAACCCACTGAGCCACACTGGCCAGGGTGAGAGCTCCCACATCTAATAGGGAAAAGCTAAATGCATGAGTTCCTAATCCATGCACTTAAGAATATTTGTTGCATGGCTACTCTTGTGACAGGAGAACTTAGTTCTGTAAATACAGATTTTTTAAAAGACCCCAAAACTCATCGCCATGTAGGACTTACACCCTAGCCCTCCTGCCTCCACTCAATAGCTCGTTTGTCTTCATAGCACTTTCTAATCTTCTAACACACCATGGACTTTTGTAATTTCCTTTATTGTCATTGTTTCTTTAGTGGAATGTAAGCACTACACAAGAAGGGTTTCAGGTCAGAAATAAAGAAATAAACTGTAAGTTTCTTTTGTAGGTAAAACTACTATGAATAAAGTTAATGTAAAAATGGGGAGCAAGATGGCCATCAAAAAGAAAAACATCTTACCCTTTGTGACATCATGGCTGGAACCAGAGGGTATTAGGCTAAGTGAAATAAGACAGTCAGACAAGGATCATATAATTTCACTTACTTGTGGAATCTACAGAACAAAATGAACAACAAAAAAACAGAAGCATACTCACAGATACAGAGAACAAAATGATGACTGCCATGTGGGAGGGGTGTTAGGAACATGGGTGGACAAGGTGAAGGGCTTAAAAAGTACTAATTGGCAATTACAAAATAGTCACAAGGATGTAAAGTACAGCATAGGCAGTACAGTCAATAATATTGTAATGGCTGTGAATGGTGTCCATAGGTAGCAGACTTATGAGGGGGATCACTTTGTAAGTTATATAATTGCCTAACCACTAAGCTGTATATCTTAATCTACTATAACATGGAATGTCAAGTGTAATTGAACAAAAGGAGGGAAGCAAGAGTGTTGGGGGTGTTTATCATTTACATGTGTGGCCCAGGTAGATCTCACTGGAAAGGTAACATCCAAACAAAGACCTTAGTGAGAACAGAGGAGCAAGCCACAGGGATCTCTGGGGGTGAGTATCCCAAGCATGAAAATCAGCAAGTAGATGCTCTGAGGTGAGATGGTGCCCAGTTTATTGTAGAATCACTGAGGGGGCCTCTGGAGGTGGATAGGGCAGAATCTGGGAGGGTCGGGAGGTGGTAAGTTTAGAGATATCAGCAGACCAATCTGCAGGGCACTTAACAGTCATAGTATCAACAAGTGTATTAGTCCAGGTTCTCCAGATAAATAAAACTGATAGGGTGTATGTGTGCCTGAGTGTAGCAAGAGAGATTTATTTATTTTTTTCACTTGAATTTTTTAAAATTTAATTCTTGTTCAAGTACAGTTTTCTGTCTTGTATTCCCAGCCCTGCCCCCCCAGTCTCCCCACCTCCCTCTTATTTCCGCCCCCCCCACCTTAGTTATTGTCCATGTGTCCTTTATACTTGTTCATGCGAGTCCTTCCTCTTTTCCCCTGTGATTCTCCCCCCTCTCCCCTCTGGACCCTGTCAGCACATTCTGTATTTCAGTGTCTTTGGTCACATTTTTCTTGCTTGTTTGTTTTGTTGTTTAGATTCCTGTTAACGGTGATATCATATGC
>NW_028083088.1:0-773 GCF_014824575.4 Sturnira hondurensis
GCTCAAGTCTCTGAGCCATACCTGCCAGGGCAAAAATCTTTAAAAAATAATTAATGCCTATAAAGAAAAATGTTCTATTTACAAGTATGGAGAAAAATTAAGAAGAAATAGCAATAAAAGTTTCAGAAAACCTGCCTTGGTGAAA
The DNA here is from genome assembly GCF_014824575.4 of Sturnira hondurensis. Taxonomy (NCBI): domain Eukaryota; kingdom Metazoa; phylum Chordata; class Mammalia; order Chiroptera; family Phyllostomidae; genus Sturnira; species Sturnira hondurensis. Next base: position 146 of record NW_028083088.1, read on the forward strand.
GGACTGGTTAGTACATTGAAAACTTTTTTGCCTTTCAGTCTTTCAGGCCAATATGTGGTTATGTATTTTGTTCATAAAATATTTAAAAAATAAAAAACATAAAAATTTTGCCTAAGAGTCAAAGGCATATGAATGAATTATGAATTTCTGAAGCATGTGATTTGAAAGTATACTGACTTTAGAGTGGATTTTACTCTAGTTAAGAGTTGAATCATGAATATTTCTAAGGAGAATTCTCTTTCTTTCTGTTTTGAAGAACAGTGGTGCCCACCTCTCCCAGCTGCGAACTGTCTTTTCCATTTGCTGCCCCACTTGCTGCCCAGCTCCTGGCCATACTCGTCCGCGTACCAGACCAGCAGCTCACAGCCTGGTCTGACAACCCGGCAGGTTCGGTAGAAAATCTGCCCATGGTATTGAAAGGCCACCGGTTCTGCTCTTCATCATCCCGGGCACAGTTCACATACCTGGGATTGAGGCAGATGAAGGGAAAGAAAACCACAGTGATGAGTTCCCACTACCTGTTACATCCATGTCCAGCTCCTTCCTCACTGATTCTTAAAGCCCTCAGGCTCTGGTGGTGTTGCCCACTGTCCCTAATGCTCCCGGGGAACCTTCTGTTCAGTGTCTG
>NW_028083089.1:0-863 GCF_014824575.4 Sturnira hondurensis
TTTTGATATTACATAAAATGTTTAAGAATAGTACAGAGTATTACCTCCACCATCACTGTATGTTTGTCACCAGTTTCGTTGTTGTTGTGTTGTTGTTTGTTCTTTCAATTTAATTTCAAAGCTATGACGTGGTTACATTTTGAGTGGGAGTGGCTTGTCTTTAAAAATTAGCATTAAATATATTTGGAAGAGCAGGAGGTTAAATAATTCTTTATGAGACTTCCATAAGGAAGAAATACTTCCATGGGACAAAAGAATTTTTTCATCACTGCAAAGTTTTTCTTATCACTGATCGCAGCGAGCAATTATCGCAAGTTGCCTGCAGATAGAGTCCTGATAACTGTGTTTTGAGCCACGGAAGACTGTGTGTGCCTATCTTTTACCCTTTCTTTCTCTTTAGAAATCATGTAATATCCTCTTTTCATCAAATAATTAGGGTGCTGGATGGTAGAGATTTTTGTCAGTCAACTATGTATACATAGTGAATACTGTTTCTAGGCAAAGATAAATTTTTTATATAGGTGTAAAATTTCATCATATTCTATTGCCAAAGAAACATGAAGAACTTTGTATAGCTAAGTAAAAGCAACTTATTTTTTAAAGAATAAAAACTTTTAAGTAAAAACAAAATAGTACAAGGAACTCCTACATACCTTTTGTCCAGGTTTGACTTTATTTTTTTTCTGTTATTCTCTCTCCCCCCCACCCCATTCTCTCTCTCTATCTATCTCTCTCTTTCTCTTCCTCTCTCCCCACTCTTTCTCCATCTTTCTCTTTCTTTTAAACCATCTATAAGTTCGATACTTCATGCTGCTTTACCCCTAAACCATCCAGTGTTTACTTAAAAAAAGAAGATACCTCTC
>NW_028083090.1:0-649 GCF_014824575.4 Sturnira hondurensis
CCGCCAAGGAGCCGCTCGAGGCTCGGGGTCAGCCTGCGGTCTATAGATGGCAATGCGGGCGTGGTGGAGCTGATCTCTGCGGAGCAGTCCTGGGGCGCGATCGGTCTGGCGTTAGGCTGCATCTGTTTTCTTTGCTCTCCTGCGCGGTTATGTACAGAAGGTACGCTGGGAGCTTGTACGCCTCAGGGGCCGGTGTTACGGGGTGAAGCTGGGCGCAGGCAGCCAGCTGGCGTGGCTCTCGTGGCAGTGTGACCGTCCCGGGCCCCCGGGAGCCGGGCGCGGTGCGCGGGCTCACCACGATTTCCGTGGTGAGGCAGGGCTGCGCCGGCTCCGAGAGGCTGTTTGTTGGGCCGAGGCGGGGCATGTTTGTCTGGTGTTATGGGGATATCTCTCCTTCCTCTCTCCTTGGCGGTTGGGGGCCAAGGCGGGTTAGGAGTATGTGTAGGTGTTAGGGGGCTGGTGTTTGGGTTGTCAACGCCGCGCTCGGCCTGGGCATCCATACAGCGCTGCTTGCGGCTCACGGGACATGCCGGGGCCTGGAGCGGTTCAGAGCTCGGGGAACCGTCCCTGGGTCGAGGCATCGTGGATTTTCACCAAGGCCCACAGAGGAGGGGCGGGGCGGATGGCCGACTGACGCACAGCCCGGGGG
>NW_028083091.1:0-640 GCF_014824575.4 Sturnira hondurensis
CTGTCCAATCCAGTTTTTCTGGTTTCAGCAGGACTTCTCTGTGGGCTGGGTCGTAGGCCCAGGCACACTCCCCCGGGCCAGCCCGGCTACCAGAGTGGGATGTGGGCATCCGCCCACCTGACAGGCCCCCTGGGTCCCACGGGATGTGGTACTGGTCCTTCCCAGTCCCGTGGCTGGGTGAGAAGCAAGTCAAGCTGCCTTCACAGGAGAACACCTCAGTCCACTTTCCAATAAAAACTTCTCCAGAAAGCCTGCCTCTCAGCCCAGCCCAATCCCCAACCTGACTGGTTAGGACAATGCTCCTCTCAAATTTCCTGGGCTGGCGGGCTGGTGGGCTGGCGGGCTGGTGGGCTGGTGACCACAGAGATCGCAACTGAACATGGCCCCCTGTCCTTGTCACCCTCCCCACAAACCTAGGCAGACAGGTGTCAGCCACCTAGGCCTGCCTAGATGGGGAGGGATGGAGCCAGCTCTCTTCCAAGGACCCCGCAGCTGGCCCAAGGCTCCACTGGGTGCCGGGCTCCCGATGAGTCCACCATGGCACTGGCTGCAGACAGAAGCCTCTACACCCCTAACGTGGCGGCTCGGGGACCTTCGGGGCTGGCCGAGGGCAGGCGGCCCTTCTGCTGCCGCTTTTGTC
>NW_028083092.1:0-523 GCF_014824575.4 Sturnira hondurensis
ACAGTGCCTAAAGAAGAAGCAGGGGCTTGGAGGAGCTGAGAGGGAAGACCAGAGACCAGCCATTGCTTTAGCTGCCCAAAAGAGGGTCTGATGTAACTCGAGGAAGGGAGAGGAGAGTGAAGAGTTAGAGCTGGTATTTTACAGAGACAGAACTAATGCCAGAGATAAAAGAGAACTTCAATCGATATGAACCTAGTGACACTGTGAAACGGATGCAAACAGAACAACAGACATACAAAGTCCTTCTGAGTCTATTACATATTTCCCCCAATTTTAACACTTATTATAGTAGCTGAAAAAAGAGAGGAAGAAAGTTCCAATGTCAGAAGCAAGTCATGTTTTAAAATTCAAAATGGTTTTGAATTGGGTTTGGAGTGCAAGACTATTTTTTAAAAAGACACCTTCTCTTCTTTAAAAAAAAAAAAAAGAAGCCTTATGAGAGTTTTAAAGATCACATAGAAAGGAAAGCTTAAAAACGAGGAGTTGAAGTATAAATACAGTAAACAGCATAACTGAATACATC
>NW_028083093.1:0-3009 GCF_014824575.4 Sturnira hondurensis
AATTTGACCTTCTACATGACCATTTCTCCCATGAGGGAAAGACCACACTTTCGTATACTCAACTGTTGAATCCTCTCTACTCCAATTCAGTTCCTCTCTATGAGTTCTGAGGGCCCTGGAAAAGTTAACAGCTTAGTTAATCTGTGGTTTCTTCATCTTTAAAGTGGAAAATAGTAGGGTAATTAGGCAAAGAGAAGATAGATGATATAAAAGGCACAACATTCTATTGAATTTTAGCCCTAAAGTGCTCAATTAGGCTAGCTAACATTAAGGAAGTGTAAGGTAGGTATAATGCAAGAATGAATTTAATGAACATTGGAGTCATATAAATCTGGCTTCTGATTAGAACTCTGAGACTTCCTGATCCCTGATTGGGGGTGGCTTTCTTGATGTCATTAAAACTAAAATGGATTAGCCATAAAGTTGATTAGCACAATTCTGCGAGATCATCATAATAATATCAGCAGGGTGTCTGAGACAGTATTGGCCCTCAGGAAGGAGAAGGCACCCTGAAAAGACACGTGCATAAGCACAGACACACACACGTGTTTGCATCAAGTAAGTGTTCAAGGACCGTTGAGGGTTTAGGCTGTGGGAGAGATAGAAAAGGGAAGCTGATAGGTCTCAGGCACCCATTGCTTTAAATCCATGAACAAACTCCACCAAAAATCCTACCATTAGAAATAAGGAAAGTAAGCTTCAAGAAAATTAAGCAACCCCCTCAGGGTCACACACTTGGTTATTGATAGAGCAGCGGTTCAAAGCTAGGTCTACAAAGATTGGGGAGAGGAAGAAAAAGATAGAAAATATAGAGAAATAAGAGAAAATAAATAAGGGGAGACATCGTGTACTTACTTGTGTATATTTGAAAATAAACCCAATGAATCCCTGAAGTTCTGTGCAAAACAATCTTGAATCTTTAATTGATCATCAGCTTCACAGCATCTTCTCCACATCAGCGCTTTCTCTTTCTCCATCAAAAACATCCATGGGTTTGGAAAATATATTCCTTCCCAGATCTCAAGATGGTAGTCTCCATGGATGGCCTGAAGACACCAGAATCCTCTGTAGTTCCTTTTTTTTTTTTTTTTCATTTTTATTGACTTTATTGGAGTGACACTGGTTAAGAAAAGTATGGTTTCGGGTGCACAGATCTATGTCACATCATCTGCACACTGCACCATGCGTTCACATCCCCCCAAGTCAGGTCTCCTTCATCGCCTCGCGTCCTCCCTTGATCCTCTTCTATCTCCCTCTGCTCCCTCCCCCTGGCAAGCTCCACCGTGTTGTCGGTGTCCCTGAGTTTTTTCGTCTCTCTTTTTTTCCTTTTTTGCTCAATCCCTCCACCTGGGAACTTTTGTCATTGTTTATTTGAATTTATGTTCAGCTTATTTCCTTTCTTTAGATTTTATTTTAATTTTTATTTTTTTAAATATATTTTATTGATTATGCCATTGCAGTTGTTGTTCTATTCCCCCCCTTCATTCCCTTCCATCCTGCACACCCCTCTCCCACCATTCCCCCCCTTTCGTTCTTTAGATTCTGTATTTTTCATAGTATTCCTGCCCTCCCTCCTGTCTATTTTCTACCTACTGTCGATGTTACTTATTCTCTGTACCTTCTTTCCCCTTCTTCTCCTCCCACTCCCCTGTTGCTAACTCTCCATGTGTTCTTCATTTCTATGTTTCTGCTCCTGATCTAGCAGTCCTCTTGGTTTGCTTTTGTTTTAGGTGTGGTTGTTAATAACTGTGAGTTTGCTGTCCTTTCACTGTTCATATTTTTCATCTTCATCTTCTTTTTTCTCTCATGTAAGTCCTTTAACATTTCATATAATAAGGGCTTGGTGATGACGAACTCCTTGAATGTGACCTTATCTGAGAAGCACTTTATCTGCCCTTCCATTCTAAATGAGAGCTTTGCTGGATAGAGCAATCTTGGCTGTAGATCTTTGGATTTCATGACTTGGAATACTTCTTTCCAGCCCCTTCTTGCCTGTAAGGTCTCTTTTGAGCCTTACTATGAGCACATCACCATCGAATGCTCACTGTCAAGAATTCTCATTAGCCTTTTAGAGCTTTTCTGCACTGCCAGTGAGGCACTTGCAATATTTGAGGCTACCAATAAAGACACTCCCATCTCTACAGGGGGGATTATGGCCAACAGTAGAAATGCACTTTCTGGCATAATTAAGACAATTATCCATGAGGTCAATTCTAGGGAATGTGAAAGTCATTCCCACTGCAAATTATTTTCAGTGAGATACAATCCTCTATCACCCCCATCTCTCAAGAAACAAAAATTTTATATTAGATAGGAATTATCTTTTATGGATGCAGCTTTGCCAGAGGTGATAAAAGTTGGTCATTCACTGAAGAGGTTTCATTTGAAAGTATTGCTAATCTCTCTGCAGTATTTCCCATGATTATATCCTTATTCTGAGAAGAGCCTTTAAGACATGCCTACCTGCTAAAGATCATGACTATGGTGACAACTGAGGTTTGGACTGTACTTCTATTAAACGGCAGAAGGATGCGTTCCAGTACTTCTACCATCAAAGTCAAGGAAGTGTCATTGCCCTCGTTAGGAGTTTTCAGCAAACTCTTCCCCAAGAGAAAGGCAATATTTGATATGTTGATATTCATATTCAACTCATAAACCTCCCAAGGCATGGTACTTGAAGATAGAGACAGTTACTAAGAATTTCATACTATTCTTTCAACAACTATAAGAATCTACTACGTAAAATGAGTCAAACCTGTATGATCCCATTGGATGGATTACTGCCAAAGACATTTCTTCTAGGTACACATTGGGAAGGCTCACTGAGTAAACTGCTATCTAGCTTCCATAAAACTTTCCATAAATTAAAAAATTCAGAAATTCCTTTTCTTATTGAGCAAATATTTATTATGAGTCTCTAAAATAAGATACTGTGCCAAACCTCAGGAATTCACAACTGGTAAAATAGAAATCCATACCCTATAGACACTCATTCACATACTCTTTAAT
>NW_028083094.1:0-672 GCF_014824575.4 Sturnira hondurensis
CTTTTCCCTTACTTGGTCCGTCTGGGGGATTTTTTCTAACCTGTCTTCAATCTCACTTATGCGATCTTCCACCATATCGGTTCTATTCTTCATACCTCCTACTGTGTTCTTCAGTTCAGAAATTGTATTCTTCATTTCCTCTTGGCTTTTGCTGATGGTTTCCATTTCCTTTTTCATGTTGGTATAGTTTGCAGAGAGTTCATTGTAGCTCCCCTGTAGTTTCTGGTACCTCATTATAAGCTCTTTGAATTTCCTGATAACCAGTGCTTTGAATTCCATATCTGATAGTTGACTTGCCTCTATTTCGTCTAATATTCTTTCTGAGGCTTCCTCCTTTTCTTTCATTTGGGGATTGTTTCTTTGTCTTCCCATTGTTTGTGATACTCTTCTTGTTGTCCTCCGCTTCTTAAATTGATCTGTTCTGGTTCGCTGGGTTTATGGTGTGACCTTCTGTGGTAGGATACCTGTGAAAGTCAGCAGTGCAGTCTCCTGCAGGTATCTTGTTGTTCTCTGCTTCCACCAACTCCTTTCTTTATTGTGCGTGTGTGATCAGTTGTGGGGGAGGCAAAATGGTTTATGATAGCAGAACGTTATTTTATGTTAGTTACAGACACAGTGGCCAGAGAAGAAATAGACAATCTCTAGGCTATGTATAGAGTTAACCGTGCTCTT
>NW_028083095.1:0-967 GCF_014824575.4 Sturnira hondurensis
GGGGATCTCCACCACTCCTATAAAGGCCACTTTGGGAGGCTAGTCAGGAGGCTGGAGGAGAGGAGAAAGGGCTCCCAGAAAGTGTTTGGGCTAGGGTCTTTGGTGTGGTTTAGGTTCAGAGTATGGAAGGAAAAGGTTTGGGTTTTAGGTGCTGGTTAAGTTAGCAGACGGCCCCTCTTAGAAGCAGGGACAGCTAGAGATGGGGAGCCCTGGTAAAGATTCAGTTCTCCTTCTCTTGGGCTCTAAAAATAGTCTCCCCAAGACCTCAGGGATTGTCTACCTAAAAACCACCCAGGATCTCCGCTGGGCATTTAATCAGATGAAGCCCTGGGTTCAAATCTTGACCCTGCAGTTGGCTTGCTCTGTGACCTTGGGCAAATGGCTTTGCTCCTTTGGGTCTCAATTTCCTTTTCTGCAAAATGTTGGAGAATGTATCCTGCTTCCTGGGGTGTTTATAAATATTAAACATTATTTAGCTTTGATAATAGCTGTGTTTGAATCTGATGCCCAGGGCTTGATGCTTGGGTTCTTATCCTCTGGACAAGCCAGGGTTGTTGCTCTACCCACTCTACAGATGAGGGAACTGAGGCCTGGAGCCCCTGAGTCACATAGCAAGTGATCCACAGTGTGAAGAATGGATGCACAGGAGGATATGAGAGGCTGGGTGGGATATTCACCCCCATTTGTTCCCTCTACCAGGGCCAGTTCCCGTCCCCCCAGCAGCATGGCATCCTGTGCTGAGCCCTCTGCTGTGGGCCCTGAGCCCGGCACCCCACCACCTGCTGGGGTCCCACCTCTTGAGGACTTCGAAGTGTTGGATGGGATGGAAGATGCAGAGGGCGAAGAGGAAGAGGAGGAGGACCCGAGTGAGCTGCAGCCACTAGAGGACATGGGGCAGCCCCCACTGGAGGAAACTGAACAGCCTGGGGCCCTGGCCCGAGAGTTTCTGGCCACCATGGAACCTGAG
>NW_028083096.1:0-7807 GCF_014824575.4 Sturnira hondurensis
TCCTCAGAAAACCAAATAGTTTTATTACTGTGTGTGTGAGTGTGTGTGTGTGCGTGTGTGAGTGTGTGTGTGTGTCTGTGTGTTTGACAATTACAATTGTTTTCCTGATTCTGTTGTCAACTTCTCTGTCCCCAGGTCCCAAGGGGCTGGAGTGTCCCCGGCCCCAGGCTCAAGGTCACCAAGAGGGGAAAGAATGTGACATTTCGGTGTGATCCCATTTTTGGCCACATTAGCATTTGCTGGTACCAACAGATGCTAGGGCAGGACCCAAAGTTTTTGATGTGCTTTCAGAAGAAGGAAGCCGTGGACACCTCCAGGATGCCAAACGATCGCTTCTCTGCTGTGAGACCTGAGGATACCTGAGACCTGTATTCCAAATTAAGCATCCATCTGGCAGAGCCGGGGGACTCGGCCATGTACCTCAGTGCCAGCAGTGCAACCACAGTGTGTCACCATCACCTCCTCCCAGCCCACAGTTTGTGGGCTCCCCTCAGCTCATGGTTCCCAGGCTTCCTTGCAAAGAATATGTCAACAGCGCTGCTGCACAAGTGGCCACTTGAGGGCGCTGTGTATCCAAGGAGTAAGATGCAGATGGGGCCCTGAGGTAGAGGGAGGTGAAGGGGAAGAGTACTGGCTTGGTCCCTGCATTAGGGAAATTATCTGATGAATCAAGGGTTTGCTGACCATGTCTTTTTCCATGAACGAATATGCAGGTGTCTGTCACAGCAGAGAGCCATGAAGTTGGTTTTGAATGAAGTTACAGCCTCTCTTGGAGCCTATGTTTGGTGCAAAGTGTGATGGGGCTTCAGGGAGGCAGCCTGGAAAACCCAAGCCAGGTGTAGAGAGGAGCACCATCTCGAAGCTATGGGACTGGCCTCCTGCCCAGTACCTCTGCGGGGCCCCAGCTCAACACAGCCAGGTGTACCTGCCCAGAGGAAAATGGACAGAATCGGGGAAGGCTGTGCCCAAAGATCGTTGTTGGGGGGTGCAGAGTGTGTGGGACCTACACAGACAGTGATATCAGACAGTGACAGCACAGGCAAGCCCTGCAAACAGAACAACAGGAGGGGCAAGACCTCTGCTCTTTCACCCCAAAGACCAGAGCCCTGAGCAGCCACACGGCCAGTCTTGTGTTGCCTGAATCCTCTAGGGGCAGCTGGCTCCTGTGCTATGTGGTCCCGTATCTCCTGGGGGTGGGTGAGTCTCAGCTCAGGTGGGACATCCCTCCAGCCCAATGTTCTTGACTGTTGCTGGGGTGTCCATCTGCCTCCTGGGCTGGTCTCAGCTCTGTCTCCTTCCTCCACAGGGTCAGTGGCTGCTGGAGTCACCCAGTGCCCAAGACACCTCATCAAAGTTTGTGGTGAAGAGGCCATTCTGAAAAGCCACCCCATCTCCAGACACAGAGTGTATACTCGTACCAGCAGGCTCAGGGAAAGTCTTCTGGTTCCTAGTTCAGTGTTAGGAACAGCAGGGGCATGGAAAAGAAGATATCTCTTAATGCTTCAAAGGCACAGTGTTCAGTGACTAGCGCATGAGCTGGCTGTGTGCTCCTTGCAGCTAGAAGGCTTTTTGTCATGACCTCTGTGCCTGCAGCTTAGACACAGGCCTGAGGGGCCCATGGCTTTCTGTACCCACACTCTCCTCTTCCAGCTGGGATGTTGCAAGAAAAGGAAGGGCCTTGTCCGAGAGCCACAGATGCTACTAGATATTTTCTAACAATCCCCTAGCTCTGCTGAGCTCAGCCAGAGCCTTCCTGAGTGTTCTCTCAGCTCTGCCAGCCCCGTGCCATTCCCAGGACATGGCAGGAAGCCCTCTTCGGTGGCAGAGTGGAGGTCCACCCTGTGAGTTGTGGTGCACAGTCCTGGTGGACACTGTGTGTCCACTTTACAGAGGGGGAGCGCTCAGTGCACCATTTCACGGACAGGGAGCTGCAGCTTCTGAATGTTCCAAACGTTCCATGCATGTCCATCCTCCATGTCCATGTCCATGCCTCTGAAGTCAACAAGTCTCTGGATCCATGGTTCTCCCCAGGCCTTGGTCATGGGATAGAACAGAGCACAGTGTCTCCCATTTCAAGAGCCTCTGAGCGAGGATGGGGAGGTCACACCTCGGGTATAGGGTACACAGCTGATCGCCTGCCAACTGCTAGGACATAGAGCTTCAAGCCAGAGGCCGTGTCTGGCCTGACAATTCTACAGAGAGTGAGGCCATGATATGCCCCTAGGAGAGGAGCTACATGACCCAGGGTATTGCCTGTGTGTCAGGAGACTCTAGGAGGGAACCAGAAGCCCTCCAGGAGTGTCAAGCAGCATCATGGGAGCTCATGCTGGGAATGCGTGTTTAAGGGAGACTCTGACCTGTGAGCACCCAGAGACCTGAGCTCGGGTGACAGGTTTCTACCAGTGGGGGAATCATAAGACAACCTAAAACAAGTCTCAGATTTCAATGCCCATGACTCTGAGGCTGTGAAAACTTTTTGGATAAGAGTTAGTTCCATAAATAGAGAGGATCCCCTTTGGGCTGACATCAAAATTATCCAGACTTTATGCAAATGGAAAAATTAGTAGAACGTAGTGGAAATGAAAATAGATCAGAGAAGTCACCAAAGCATGAGGATTGCTATGAGAACATTTTCCAATGTCCACTAATACAATGGAAAATAGTACAGTGTACAAATAAGGAATTGTATCACTATAGATGGAGGAATGAATTTCCTTACCAGAAGTCAGGGGAAACCATATGTACTGCTAAGATTTCCTTAAAAAACTGACCTTCAAATTCTTCCCATGCTGCACTGCTCAACTGTCTCTATGTCACTGATTTGTTTCTGTGTTGGAGGGGTGTGGCAGGTTAGCTCTGAGCTCAAGCATTTGTGAGTGACAGTCATGTGACTCAGTCATTGAGAAGCTGACTTGTATTTCCTCAAACAGAACTGTAAGGTGTGACATTCTGCACTGGACCTGAAATGGTCACCAGGCTCATCTTCTGTTTGGCTCTTTGTCTCCTGTGGGCAGGTGGGTGCAGGTGGGCTTCCTGCCCTGCAATTCCCAGCATTCAATCCAAGCTTTGGTCATAGGATGACAACCTAAGGCTCTGTCATTCTCTCTACAGGACACTTGGATTCAGGAATCACCCAGAGCCCAAGGTACAAGGTCACAGGGACAGGAAAAAAGGTGATACTGAGGTGTCACCAGACTGATAACCATAATGCTATGTCCTGGCATCGACAAGACCTGGGCCATGGGCTGAGGCAAATATATTACTCAGGGGGTGTTGGGGTCAGCAGCAAAGGAGAATATGCTGATGGGTACAGTGCATCTAGGTTGAATATGGAGGACTTCTCCCTCATGCTGGAGTCGGCCACCCCCTCCCAGACATCTGTGTACTTCTGTGCCAGCAGAGAAGTGCTGATCCACAGCACTGCGTGGCCACCTTCTCTCTACATGAAAAGGATGGTTAGGGCTCTGCACTCTGCATTCATGCAACCCTGAGCAAACTCCTACACCTTGGAGCCCTGAGTGACCAATGCCTGCAGGGTGACCCTCAGTGTGTGATGAGGCCCCCCTCTAGGTAAGTGTTACCAGGCCTGGTGTAGATCCAGGGCCTTGGGCACACACAGGGTCTGTACTGTTGCTGTCTGTCAGTTTGTCCTGGCAGGTGCTCTGTTAGCTGGGAAGGTGGTTACTATTTGTAGCTTTTCTTGTCATCAGCCTAAGAGAGATGACTCCAGGGTGGGAAGTCATGAACAGCATCTCCACATAGATGCCCTTGAGTGTCACATACAGGTGTGTTAAAGGGGCAGGACATTGAATGATCCTCCAGACAGACGCTATAGGAAATGTGTGCATGGTGACTAAGGAAGACTCGAGGCTTCTCTATGGGCAGGGAAGACACATGATACTATGTGGAGGTTAATGAATTCATGAAGGTTGGTCATGCCCTGCAGAAGGAGCTGAAGCTTCCAACACAGATATTTCCCAGGCATCCCTTCACATGTCACCAAGAAGAAAAGGCTGTGGCTCTCAGGTGTGATCCCATATCTGGACATCTTGATCTTTACTAATACAGACAGATCCTGAGACAGGGCCCAGAGTGTCTGATGTACTTTCAAATCTTGGATTCCCCAGATTCCTCCGGGATGCCTAAGGATCAGTTCTCTGCTGAGGGGCCAGAGGGCTCCGAATCCACTCTGGGGATCCAGCCTGCAGAGTCAGGGGACTCAGCTGCGTCCCCTTGTGCCAGCAGCTTCACCATACTGTGGCACCATCACCCCCTTCATGCACACACATCCTCATACTTCTCTCTCCATGCAGCCCCCCCCCACCCAATCTAAAGCAGCTCTTCTTTGCTTATCATTCCCCAACTGAAGACACAGTTCTCAACATCAGCTGTGCTTTGAGAAGAGAGAACAAAGCCCTCCCTGGTGAACCTCAATTGCCTGGTCTTGGTGTTGCCAAGCCGGTTCGATTCCTGGCACGAGCCTGGGTTGCAGAATTGCATCCCCGTTGGGGCAGATACATGAGGCAACTGATTGATATTTCTCTCTCACATCGATGTTTCTCTCCCTTTGTTTCTCGTTTCCTCTCATTATTCTAGAAGTACATAAATAAAATAATTTAATAATGAGGAGTCCCAGAGCCACTTCCATGCTCCAAGGCATGGACTGAATGGAATGGATGGGAAATGTCTGGTAGGCCTGGGAGCCTTGGCCCAGAACCCAGCTCTGCATCTGTGTAGAGAGCATGTCTGCACCTCATNCCTCCACTCCACCCTGAGTGTCAGACTGCAGCATATATCCATGACCTCTCCGTTTCATCTTGACACCCTGGGTAATCCTTCTAGAGATGAGGGTTTTGTTGGTGTCCTTGCATTTTGACGTGAAGTGATTTCCCTGAATTCTTTAACTCAATATGGCATGCCCGTTTCTGGACAACATGCCTTACTTCTTTTTATTTTATGTTTTATGCAGGTATACATTATTTGTTATAAATATAAATAATTGAGACCCTGCCTGAGAGTGAAGCTGCAGATATCTGGCAAATCTCTGGCCATGGGCAGAGGGGATAGGCCTTTGGATCATGGGTTTCTGGGAGTCCTGAGAAGTAACCCACAGCTCCCCAGCTGGGACTTAATGTCACAGATTCAGTCCTGATCAAGGTGCCCGAGCCTTGCATAGCAGGTAAGGACAGTGACAGTCCATCCAAACCCACTAAAAACTGTGGTAGCCATGACACCAAATCTGTTCACCCAGGGAATGAGAGACCCAGGAGGGAACATTCCCTGGTCGTGTTTGAACTGTGCTCAGGTCCCTGTGCCTCCTGGGAGTGAGGAAGGCCTGGGCCCCAGGACAGCTCATTGTCCCTGTGAAGCCACCAGGGACCCCTTCCTGGATCATGTCTCCATTTATGCTACAGCCCAGCACCTGACCCTGGCCGACTCTGCTTTCTTAGGGTCCTATTTGGTACCAGTGTTTGCTTATCCCCCACAATGCCGCTGCTTTACCCAGAACCAACTCCAGGGTCACAGAGCAGATGCCCATTGTCCAGGCTGTTCCTGTTGTGTAGACTGTGCTCTGGGGTCTCAGTTCCAGTGTCCTCAGTTCCCCATTAGGTATCTTTTCTTCATGACGACTAACGAACATTATGTGTTACATATTACTTGTATTTCAATATTATTTTTATTCGCACATATTTGACTTTAGTCTGGAAGGTAATATTATGTTCCCAGTCTTTTGCTGATGTATATTTTGGAGACAACATAAAATACCTTTTCTCTTTTTTGCATTATGTTTATTTTGAGCAATGGAGATAAAAGAAACTCTTTATACGTCACCTTGTGTGTTTTCCTTCCTACTTTCGACTGGATATTATTTCCTTCCAATTTCCTTCTCTCCCCCTCTGCCGTTCAGAAGACAATTTGAAGGAAGCAGATCCCAGGCTGTAGCTGTAGATTCTGTGATAGTGTTTCAAGAGAATAGGGGTGGGATACTAAGCATGGAAACTGGAGAAAATGGGGTCATGGTGGGAATTAACGTTGTGATTAGGGTTAAGGATGTTGAGGTACCATTCAGAGGATACTGCTTCTGGCATCTTCAGCCTGGAGACCATACAGACATTCCCAGCATCCCTAGGGCTATGGGAGAAGACACAGTAATGAAATGTCAGTTGCTGACCACCAGATGGCACTGTGAAGCCATTGACTTGGAAGGAGCTCTGGGGAGAGTCTGGGAGAGCAGGAAAGGGTTAAGAAGACTTGGGCAGGGATTGAAACCTGGGCAAGATGTTGAGACAGTTTTCTGTTGTTGCAAATCTCCTTACAGCTGTGGAATGGGTAGGAGGTCCTGCTAAACGTTAGAAGACCCACAGTGAATGATTTGGCCAAGGCAGCCTTAGTGCAAGGGGCAGATGTGGATAAGAGAATTAACTGTCCCCCAGGACTGTGGAAATCAGGGGTGTTCAAAGAAAGGACAGTGAGGTCTCTTCTGTCCTACATGACTGCAGGGGGAAGCAGCTGGAGTCACCAAGGGGTCCTAGGATGCCTGAAGCTGGCACAGGCTCCTCCTGCCCAGGAAGAGGGGACATGCCTGCACCTCAGGAGGCACCAAGGAGGCCTCTCCCTGAGCAGCAGGGGAAGGAGGGATGCAGGGTCAGCAGCAAGGCCTGGTAGTTAGTTCAGGCAGGGGCATGCAGGGACAACGATGTGGGCACATGGGGACAGGCAACCCTGAGCCACGGGGCTGTGCAAGACAGAGAATGATGCATAGAATCTCAAACCTGGGTCCCACCAAGGGTTCAGGGCACCAGGGGACAGCCTCCTTGGAGAGTCCCATCAGAGCAATTACAACATCAGAGCAGTGATGTCATAGCAAATGCTCCTATCAGGGTGTGGGGAGTACAGAACTGCAGACTGTGCACCCCAAGGACCTGGCCCTGAGCTGAGAGAGCTGCTGCGAAGCTGCCACAGGCACCAGGCTCCTCTGCTGTGTGGTCCTTTGTCTCCTGGGAGCAGGTGAGGCCTAGACACTATGTGTAAGTCTGGACACATCCCTGACATTCAAGCCTGGGGGTGGTGGCTGGTGTGGGAGGCTCTCTGCGGTCTGCCCATAGTTTCAGCTTCTCTCTGCACGTGATGGGGAAATAATGCTCCTGGGTCTCACATTCCACAACCCAAGGAACAAGACATCATTCCAGTCTATTCCTCAACACCTGTGGATTTGTCCCCTCCACCACTCCCAGAACCATGCCCACTATGGCTTCTCTTTTCCAGGTTCAGTTGAAGAGTCCTGGGGACATCACACACCATCTGGGATTCTCATCCTCTTCCCTGACAGCTTCAAGGAACATTGGACTTCATGGAAACAAATATTCATTGATCCTTCTTGGTGACAACAATAAAGGCACTATTTCCTGCACTGGACGTCACCATGACCTAGACAAAGCCCTGAACGAAGTTTGGGGTCCTGCAGAGTGAGGGACTGTGGGTAGATTAACTGCAGGTGTTTAAAGACTCATTATTTTATTATTAACATCAGGAACCCTTCACAAGGTATATTCCCCATGGCACAATGTCTCAACTTAAAAACAGCAGATTCACTCTCTTACCCTGGAGGCAGCAACTGTCCCCATGCCCCTCACACAACTGTAACCCTGGGAGCCAGCTGGGTATCTACAGAGCTGAGCACCACACAGAGAGCTTGGTGCTGTTCTGCTCTGGAGGTGTCGGCTGGTTTCTGTGTCACCCCGAATGTGGGAAGCTCATTCTCAGGTGAATCTGAAGATACTCTGGAGAAACTGTGGGGCTCAGATAT
>NW_028083097.1:0-1287 GCF_014824575.4 Sturnira hondurensis
GTTAGGTCCACCAACCGCGAGAACAAATGTCGGAGACTTTCAGGGATTCAAAGGTGTTAATTTCTTGGCCAAGTTTAACCTGGCGATCCCTCCAGAGACACTGTGCCCACTGGGGGCTCATCCGGGATTCAGGCCTAGCGCTTACAGCTAAGTCCTTATATACAGGTCATCAAGCAGGCGTTTTTGCACAGAGGCAGATTATTGGCTTACAGGGTCCACTGGCGAGAAAAAGGGTGGGGTCTGTCTCAACTGAAAGGGAAATTTTGAAACTAAACAGATGGCAATCAACTTAGAGGGTGTCTGCTAGGGTTTCAGGCTCCTTGGGGCTGAGGCCATTGTTCTTGTTCCCAACAGTGAGAAGGAAGGAAAGGGCCATCTAACCAACTCAGGTTTGCTGCTCAGGGCTCTTTGGCCCTCAGGCCACCTTGCCTCTGGCCACACACGAGCTCACCTCCCTGGCTGTCACCTCCCCTGGGCTTGTCACCCTCGCCTTTGGCCACCCTTACTGACTGCATGGCCAGAAGAACCCAGTTTCTGGGAGTTTCTCCCTCAACAGTCGGATAATCTGAAATTAAAACTTTCTAACTAAAAGCAGTATGTGGTAGTTTTCCCTAACAAAAGCTGTTCTTAACCTTAGCTGAGCCAGTCTGTTGTCTTTTTGCATCTAACATAACATACCTTGGGAAGTCAGATTTCCTTTTTCCAGACCCCTCTAAGTGAAACCGGAAAAGACACCAGCATTAGGGCTGCCTCTCACTGCCAAATCTAATAAGCAATGACAGTGATTGAATATTTATAGGCGCTTTACTCAGATTGAGGCAGGAGACAGCACAGGAAGAAAGCTGGGACTGCAATACTGTCACTGGCCGCAATTAGCCAGGAAATGTCTTTTACTAATTAGGTAGAATAAATAGCAAACTGAGGCAGGAAGGAGGAAAGAGACAGGTCTCACACGCTAACTCAGCAGTCCTAAGCCTGGTCCGATAATATTGCCAGGTGTCCCAACATCACAAGAAACACTATGTTAGCAAGAAAGAAGGGACATCCTTGAAATTCTACGTAGCATTTCAACCATCTGGGAAAGAAAACCTTGAAACTGTGCTTTCAACCCAAGGCCTGAATGTGGGAGAGGGTCCCCAGTGCCCAAAGAAAGAGCCCATAAAATAACTTTGGAAAGTGCTCCAACTTTAACTAACTGCCTCCTGACAAATACTGTCACGTATTTGTTTTACAAAAAGATGAACAAATGGGATCTGGAGCGAGATAAGGATTCGGGTTAACAGACCC
>NW_028083098.1:0-661 GCF_014824575.4 Sturnira hondurensis
TTGGAGGAAGAGGCTCAGGTGATAGAACCTTCAAGGGGTGACCTCACCTTCCTGATGTCAGACCCCCAAGAGAAATGAGAACTCTGGTAACTAGGCAACCCCATCCTAGAGACAACTGCCTCTCCAGGTCAGTTGACTGTACACAGTCAGGAGGCTAGGATGCCTCTTTGCTGCTTCCCTCTTTTTCGAGGCTCTAGGCCAAAGAAAGTCGAGAGTGAGAAACGTTTCCCATTGTTTAGAAGGAGGCGAAAAGGCAGGCATCACCTGCCACCACCTGGCAAGTCACACCCTCAGGTAATGGTGGGTATGAAGGGCTGGTGCGTACCCGCCAGCCTAGCACTGGCATCCCACTTGGGCTACATCACACCACTTACCCCTCTTCTGGCATATATGTGTGTGTTGGAGGTGGGGAGGGATTCCGGATGAAGGGTGCTCATTCTTGGTACAAGATGCTTGTTAGGTGCTAGACCCCTGAAGGAACTGTCCAAACCACACCGCAGGTCATGGCAGGCAAGTTGGGAAGGTGAGTATTGGAAAGAAGAACTCCTCTTCTCACTGGGCCCTCAAGGTGTCATTTTAGTTCTTCCCAGACTAGAGGTGTTTTCAGGTACTTCTCTGTGCCTGCCTAATGTGGGGAACAGAAATTGTGGTGAAAACATAC
>NW_028083099.1:0-789 GCF_014824575.4 Sturnira hondurensis
TCTCTCTTATTGCACCAACCACTGGAATTCCAGCTGTTTAAAAGCATTTCAAGCTATTAATTTTTTTCTTATTTGCCTAAAGTTCAGTATATATAGTAAATCAAACAGAATACTCTAAAGTTTTTTTTTTTTATTTTAGTGTAAAAAAGACAATAGCACCATATGGTAGCACATCACATTTTCCCAGGGACGTCTTGTACCAGAAAACCTATCTTGCATTCCAACTGGTTCCAGAGAGTTCTTTACGACAACCTCAAAATTATGAAGAACTAAGAATTTCCAGCTTGATACAGGCTGCAGCCAAGGGGGCCCCAGAAAAGATTTGGAATGGTGTCCAGAACTCAAAGTGTACAGGAATATTGGAGGAAATATTAAGATGTCCTCACGGCCCCCATACCCAGGTGTCAGTTAGGGGAAGGGATGAATGGAGCAGGGTCATTGAGAGCTGTTTTGCATAGCAACAGTTTTGCAGCTAACCTCTGGAATGGTCATTTAACATATCTATAACCTTTAACTGGTTTCATAGATATGTTAAATAGGTGTGGCCAAGTTTTGGGCCAAGGAGAAGTGAGCGGCTAACCAGGATAGAATTGGGAGCTGCTTCTCAGAGAGAGTGCCTGCTTGAGAGCCATGTGGCTTTAGCAGAGTGGGGGCAAACCAGGCTGGAATTGGGAGCTGCTTCTCTGAGAGAGTGCCTTCGAGAGAGGCATGTGGCTTTAGCAGAGTGAAGACCCCCACCCCCTCTTGGCCAGGTGAGGGGGAGAGCCACGCTGTTTTGGAAAGATGTAG
>NW_028083100.1:0-1091 GCF_014824575.4 Sturnira hondurensis
TTATATTTTTCTAGAAATTTGTCCATTTCATCTAGGTTTTCAAATTTCTTGGTATACAGCTCTGCATAATAATTCCTTACAATCCCTTCTATTTCTGTGGTATCAGTTGTAATCTCTCCTCTTTCATTTCTGATTGTGTCTATTTGCATCCTCTCTCTCTTTTTCTTGATGAGCCTACGTAAAGGTTTATCTATTTTGTTTATCTTTTCAAAAAACCAACTCCTGGATTCACTGATCCTTAGAATTGTGCTTTTAGTCTCTATGTCGTTTAATTCTACTCTGATCTTATTATTTCCTTCCTTCTACTTGCTCTGGGCTGTCTTTGTTGTTGTTCAAGTTCTTGGAGGAGTCGGGTTAGGTTGTTTGTTTGAAATGTTTCTATTTTCTTTAGGGAAGCCTGTATTGCTATGAACTTCCCTCTCAGGACTGCCTTCACTGTGTCCCATAAGTTTTGGGTTGTTGTGAGTTCATTTTCATTTGTTTCCAGAAACTTTTTTATTTCTTCCCTGATTTCTATCTTGACCCATTCGTTGTTTAATAGCATACCATTCAGTCTCCAAGGTTTTGGGTGTTTTGGGTTTTTTCCTGTGGGTTTAGTTTCCAATTTCAGTCCCTTGTGTTCAGAGAAAATGCTTGGTATGATTTCTATTTTCCTAAATTTGTTGAGTCTCGGTTTGTGTCCTTTCATGTGGTCTATCTTGGAAAATGTTCCATGTGCATTTGAAAAGAATGTATATTTAGCTTCTTTAGGATGAAAGGCTCTCTATATATATCAGTTAGGTCCATTTCATCTAGAGTGTCATTTAGTGCTGCAATATCTTTGTTGATATTTTGTTGGGAAGATCTGTCCATTTTTGACAATGGGGTGTTAAAATCCCCTACTATAATTGTGTTGCTTTCAATATCTTTCTTGAGTCCTCTAGGATTTTCTTTATATATTTGGGTGCTCCTGAGTTGGGTGCATATATATTTACGATGTTAATGTCTTGGTGGATTCTTCCCGTGAGCAATATGAAGTGACCTTCTGGGTCTCTCTTTATGGCCCTTTTTTTGAAGTCTATTTTGTCTGATATGAGAATTGCTACCCGGCT
>NW_028083101.1:0-755 GCF_014824575.4 Sturnira hondurensis
GGTGTCTTTCGTCACTGTCTTATAATTTTCTGAGGTCTTTTACCTCCTTGGTTAAATTTATTCCTAGGTATTTTGTTCTTTATGATGCAATTGTAAGTGGAATTGTTTTCTTAATTTCTATTTCTGATAGCATTATTGGTGTATAAAGATGCAAGCACTTTCTGAACATTAATTTTGTATCCTGCTACTTCACTGAATCTACCAGCTCTAATACTTTCTTGGTGGATTCTTTAGGGTTCTTTTTACGTAGTATTAGGTCATCTGCAACTAGTGAGAGTTTCTTCTTTTCCAATTTGGAAAATTGTGTTTTATTTCTTGTCTGAACACCGGCTAGGACTTTTAGTACTGTGTTGGACAGAAGTGGTGAAGTGGACATCTGTGTCTTGTTCCTGGTCTTAAAGAAACAGCGTTCAGATTCTCACGGTTGAGTGTGGTTGGTGCACATGGGCTTGAGTATATTGGTGTGTTCGCTCTGTTCCCACTTTGTTGAGGGTTTTTGTTATTGTTGGGTTTGGTGCCCCCGCCTCATAAATTGGAGCTGGATTTTGTCAAATGTTTTTTGCCAACCTCGCGTCCCACGAACAAATCCCACTTGCTCATGGAGTGTGACCCATTTAAAATATTGCGGAATTGGACTTCCTAGTATTTTGTTGGAGATTTTTACATCTGTTTTCATCAGGGATATTGACCTATAATTTTCTCTTTTTTTATAGTGCCTTTGTCTAGTTTTGGAATCAATAATCTGGCCTCGTAAA
>NW_028083102.1:0-776 GCF_014824575.4 Sturnira hondurensis
TTTCATCACCCTGCTTCTATAACAGCAACAGGAAAGAAGGTAGCGGTCAGAAACTGTGGAGCGAGACGTCCTGCTGTCTTTCCACACCACCACTGCCTTAGTTGCTGTGGTCACCTAGGGCTCCTCTGATAAGCTCCTGCCAAAGCCAGCTCAAAAATTTACATGCAATGTTTAGTTATTAACTTAATGGAATTAAACACACCAAAAGGCCCGTTTGTTTTAAGAAACTTCCTCAAAAGCTCCTTATGAATTGTGTGTTTTCTACTTTTAGAGTTACACATTTGGATTAAGACGTTTGCCACCCAGAGGACATATGCTAGGCTGAATATGTATTATTCGGAGGTGGGTACTCGAAAAGTCATCGCCACTCATTAGCTTGTTGCTACAGACAAGATTATTAAGTGGACGAGTACAACTTCATGCAGAATAGAGCAGAGATGAAATTCTGTCTGAGGAAGGGAGGCCTGGGCAGCATTTGCAATTGGATTCTAGAAATCATGAAGTGAAGAGAGAAATAAGTACACCTAAGCTTCCTCTCAACTGCACCTTGAATTTTAATTAGTAATTCGTATAAGATGGTTACCTGGTATGTGTTAGAGTTGTGGGAGGGCATTTCAGAGCATCCTTCTAGTCTGTTTGAGGTTGGAACAAACCAAGAAACAGGCAGATGAAAGCTACAGTATAAATTTTTTACTCATAATATTCTTCACATTTCACGTGTAAGTTTTTGTCCTAATAGCCTTGTAATTTGAGACCCTGAATTTCCTTTATTACCT
>NW_028083103.1:0-1068 GCF_014824575.4 Sturnira hondurensis
TTTTCTGAGTACCTTTATCATAAATGGGTGTTGTACCTTATCAAAAGCTTTTTCCACATCTATTGATATGACCACGTGGTTTTTATCTTTGCCTTTCTTTATGTAGTGTATTACATTTACTGATTTGCGGATATTGAACCATCCTTGCATCCCTGGGATGAATCCCACTTGGTCATTGTGTATGATCTTTTTGATGTATTTTTGGACGTGATTTGCCAATATTTTGTTGAGGATTTTAGCATCTATGTTCATCAGAAATATTGGCCTAAAATTTTCTTTCTTTGTTGTGTCTCTCTCTATCTGGTTTTGGAATTAGGATGATGCTGGCTTCATAAAAAGAGTTTGGGAGTTTCCTATCATTTTGGATTTTTTGGAATAGTCTGTGAAGAATAGGGGTTAGCTCTTCCTTAAGTGCTTCGGAGAATTCTCCTGTGAAACCAGCTGGTCCGGGGCTTTTGTGTGATGGGAGTTTTTTGATTACTGCTTCAATTTCATTTGCTGTTATTGGCCTGTTCAGGCTTTCTACTTCTTCATTGAGTTTTGGAAGATTATATTTTTCTAGAAATTTGTCCATTTCAGCTAGGATTTCAAATTTCTTGGCATACAGTTCTTCATAGTAATTTCTTACAATCCTTTCTATTTCTGTGGTATCAGTTGTAATCTCTCCTCTTTCATTTCTGATTGTGTTTATTTGTGTCCTCTCTCTCCTTTTCTTAATGAGCCTACTTAAAGGATTGTCTATTTTGTTTATCTTTTCAAAAAACAACTCTTGGATTCATTAATCCTTAGAATTGTGCTTTTAGTCTCTATGTCATTTAATTCTGCTCTGATCTTGGTTATTTCCTTCCTTGTACTTGCTTTGGTCTGTCTTTGTTGTTGTTCTTCGAGTTCTTGCAGGCATCGAGTTAGGTTGTTTATTTGAAATGTTTCTATCCTCTTTAGGTAAGCCTGTATTGCTATGAACTTCCCTCTCAGGACTGCCTTTGCCATGTCCCATAAGTTTTGGGTTGTTGTGTGTTCATTTTCCTTTGTTTCCAGAAACTTTTTTGATATCTTTCCTAATTTCAA
>NW_028083104.1:0-1959 GCF_014824575.4 Sturnira hondurensis
GGGTCCTTAGCTAATCCAAATCTAGCAGGTCATAGTTCATTAAATTAAAAAACTGTTAAAGTACAGTTGGTACACAATCTTTGTTTCAGGTTCAAGACATTTATATATCTTATGGTGTGATATCATGATAAGTCTGGTAACCCTCTAGAGTTTTTTAAAAACGTATTATTTATGTATTTTTAGAGGGAAGAAAAGGGAGAGGGAGGGTGGGGACAGAACGGTCCATGTACGAGAGATACTTCAGTTGCCCTCAGATGCCTCTCACACGCCCCCAGCAGGACCATGACCCCGCCTGCAACCCAGGCGTGTACCCTGGCTGGGAATAAAACCAACCACCTTTCAGTTGTCAGGCCCACCCTCAATCCACGGAGCCACACCAGCCGGGGCTCCCTGTAGGTTTTAAGGACTGAGAGTTTGCCTCTTTTTCTTGATGCTCTGACCTCCTGGCCCACTGGGATGGTGGCCCGCATCCCATATACCCTGAGTGGCAGTTTCCACCGGATTGTGGTCTTTCGAATCATTCACATCCTTCCTTCCATGGGTCATCCTAGATGGTCTTAAATGACAGGGCTCTGGGAGAACAGGCTCCTCCCACCCTGTGCAGTGGACACTCTTCATTCATCTGGAGCTCAGAGGTATGGACGCGATTAATCATTCACCAGAGTGTCTGACTGCAACACGGGCTTTCAGCTGAGTGAAAGGTCTCTCCTCTCCCGTTCTTTCCAGCTGACTCACTGTTTATACAGTTCCTTGTACAGGTTGGTACTTTGTGCTCACTCAGCAAGGGGGCAGCACCGCCTCCACCATCCCCATGCCTGTCCTCGCCTCCCTGGTCCATCCCAGCNGTGGCAAATTCACCTGGACACTGCTTGGAGAGGCCATACCCCCATGCCAAAATCAGAGGAGAGAGAATCTGAATGGCCTGCAAAGTCAGGTGACCATTCCAGGTCTAATCAACCTCCTCCAGTGTCTCCAGGCCATATCAGTACTTGGATAGCAGACCGCCTGATGAGAGGGTATGAGGGGCCCTGGCTGGTGTGGCTCAGTGGATTGAGCACCAGCCTGGGAACAAGAGTTGCTGGTTTGATTCCAAGTCAGGGCACATGGGTTTCAGGCATGGTCTTTAGGGGGGGGGAGAGGCACTTGGGAAGCAACCTCAGTGATGTTTCTCTTCCTCTTTCTCCCTCTTTTTCTCTCTGTCTAAAAGTAAACTAATACAACCTTTAAAAAAAGACCATGTGAGTTCTCTGGGGGATGAGCAGTTAAAGACGACAAGTTCAAACACTCCCAGGTGCCAACTGTTAGCACCCTGCTGGGTGCACAAGAATGCCCTCTGCAGACTCTGATGCTTTCTGAAGGAGGGCCATTTTCACCCACCTTTTCGCATCAGTGATCCATTCTTCCCATCTAAAAGCCAACTGGGCAGGAGTGTGTAATTGGACATCTGTTTTCCCTCATGCCCCAGAAGGAGCTGTTCTTCAGCACTAAGTTCCTTTCCTCGGCTTCTAAGGTCTTGCCCAATATGGGCAGATCTTCCCTATAGTGCTTCTCGTTTCCTAGAAGAAAATGCCAAAGAGAGGACGGGAAAGGGGAAGGACGTAGGAAAGGAGGTGAGAAGAGGAAACGCAGGATGAGGAGCAGAAGGAGGGAGAGGAAGGGAGGAACAGCACAGAAAGGAGAAGTGTTGCATTGGACGTGACCAGGAGGAAGACAGGGAAGGAGGTGATGAGAAAGAGCACAACTGTGTGACAGACGGAGTCAACGTGAGTTTCCCAGTGTGACTGAACTCAGGACACTTTCCCAGTAAAATGCGCGGCACAGATTTTCTGAGGAGACTTAGAAAGTCTTGGGGACAATTATGATGAGGATTAAGCCAGGAGAGGTTTAGGGAGGACTTGGCAAAGACATGAGGGATTGATTCCAAATCCTCAATGTCCCATCAAGTAATTC
This sequence comes from Sturnira hondurensis, assembly GCF_014824575.4. Lineage (NCBI taxonomy): Eukaryota > Metazoa > Chordata > Mammalia > Chiroptera > Phyllostomidae > Sturnira > Sturnira hondurensis. Next base: position 1,951 of record NW_028083104.1, read on the forward strand.
GGTTTGTCA
>NW_028083105.1:0-558 GCF_014824575.4 Sturnira hondurensis
AATCAAATCTTTGGTTTGAATTATACTTTGAAAGCCAATTGATAGCTTATTCCGTGAAGCAATGGACAGACAGTTTGATTGAAAGCACATCATGTGCCTTCCAGGATTTCTCCTAAAAATTTGGAGTTCAAGTTTAGGGAAAAAAAGAAAAACAAAAAATCTTGGTCATGTACCATACTTAAAGCTTTAATCTATTAACTTGAACATGAAACTTTATTCAACAAGCTTTGTAGAGTTAATTTGAATTTGCTTTTGCAATGGACCACCAGGAGTACACTGGCTTTTCTGGGTTTAATAATAATAATAATAATAATAGTAATAATAATAATAATAATAATTGTTCCCATGAAAGAAGATGAAATTCATTTGGTTTATAGTATAAATGAATTGTCATCATCTGAATTATTTCCATTTCTGAGCATTGGTTTAGAAAGTGTGATTCTATTATTAATAATTCTATTATTAATTCTATTATTAATTTAAAGGAATGAAACTCCTAGAGTAATATTTCATCATCACTAAATAGTTAAATAAAGATTTTTAGCTGCTGGTTCCCTT
>NW_028083106.1:0-726 GCF_014824575.4 Sturnira hondurensis
ACACATGGACAAAAACTGGGGGTGGGAGGGGTGAAAATGGGAGGGAGGTGGGGAGGGCTGGGATGGGAGTAAAAGACAGAAAACTGTACTTGAACAACAATTAAAATAAAATTTAAAAAAGATTACTCAATAATGCTATTACTATTTTAAGATATTCTTGTTTATAAATTAATTTGTTTGCATACTGCAATAGGTATCCCTCTGCAGGAATATTAGTTCTATGAAAGCTGGGAGCTTGTTAGTGCTGTTCTTTGCTCTTTCTTCAGAGCCTAAAGAGTAAATGCCACATCATACAGTTCCTAGTAGGATAAATAACTGAAAAAAAAACTCTCCACTAGTACAACTTACATTTCCTTCTGTAGATTAATCTCTTCAAGCTTTTTATTATGTTATTATGTCCCTAGCTACTGCCCAAAAGAATTTTAAGTGATAGGCAGAAAAAGAACAAAAAAAAAACCAAAACCTCAACAATTACCTGATTTTTCTTATCTAGTATAGAATAGAATTGCTAAAATACCAAGGACTTGAAAGGAATAGGAATTTGGATCTTCCTTTCTCTTTACTCATGTGGGGGGACAGAAGATGGTGGTGAGACAGGTGGGAGTGGAGTCCCCTTCACCCAGCACATGGGTGAAATACCTAGCCAATATTCTGAGGAACAGAGCAAACAGTGTACAGTATCCCAGCATATGTGAAGATTGGAGACCAAAAATTGTAGAGTACATT
>NW_028083107.1:0-10325 GCF_014824575.4 Sturnira hondurensis
GGCCTGCGTGGTCCGTCTCACTGTGCGCGAATGTGTGACCTTGGTCAGTCTGCCCCACACCCCGACTGGCTTTGGGCTGCCCGTGCGCCTAGCACCTAGGTCAGGGGATCTGTCCTGCCCGACCCAGCTCCGCTGCTGGTTCCACCTCTCTTACTGTCCCCGTTGAACAGTTCGTGGCTGTCGGACTTCTGTATAATTCCGTTTTCTGGTCTTTGGGTGTGTCCTAGTTCTCCAAAACTTTTGTTGTAGTCAAACTTGGTTGTGGGAGAAGGTGCAGTGTTTCTACATATGCCTCTGTCTTGGCGGAAGACTCTTGTCTGATCTTGAAGGAAGCATTTTTAGTTTTTCCCCCATGATGCTACCTGTGGGTTTGTCATATATGACCTTTATTATGTTGAAGTATGTTCCCTCTATTTCCAGAAAAGTTTGTGTTTCAATTAATGATGGTCACCATGAAATAAACACCAAAAAAGACAATTTAATTGTTTTGTTGGATGGTTTTATCCTTGCCCACAGGTGAGGGAAAAACTTTTTAAGGTATTTGACCACTTGGGCCTTTATAAGTTCTAGTCAATTCTTTTACCAAAACACATTAGTTAAATGGATGGAGCTAGGCAGAGCTTTTGTAGTATTATCTTAGGATAAATGGAAGAGTCCAAACATTGAAATTAGGACAAAACAAAGGTGAAAACCTCAATGGTCAAGTTAAAGGGAGGCATTGTAAGTACATGATGAAACTACCTAGAGAGATTTCTGACATGTACTGAAGTTAGAAGAAAGACTACATACCCGTGGAGTAATACAAAATCATAAATATACCAAATTGCATAGGATAGTCATGGATACTAGAGAGCAGATAAACTTACCTGTTCTCTACTCATTACCCTTTCCTTTGTTGGTGCTAGAATTTCCACCAAACTTATTTTACTGGTGGAACCTATTCTAAGGCTCACTCTAGTTCCTGAGCCTACCCGGATGAAGCAAGAAAGGACATAACATTCATTGCACCATCATTTAATGGGGCTTATAATTAAGCTTTGCTGTCAATATACACTGGTGCCAGGAAATAAACCTTTACACCATGTTGACACCGTTTGTCAAGGCTTCTGCTTTATTTTCTTTGAATACCACTCCACTACTCCACCAAGAACAGAGTTCTACCTTGAACCCCACTCCTTACTGTTGAGCTCTTGGATACTCAGAGCAACTCTTAAAAGTCTCCCTCCATTGGGGTTTAAATTATAATATTCCCATGCTCTCACCGTAGACTCATGTATTATTATAGAACCACTGATGTTAAGTCCCCTAATCCATTATAAATTTGACTGTCCAGCTCTTCACCTACACTGGGCCTTTACCTGGAAAGATGAATGTAGGAAAGTATCTGGAGTCAAATACACAACTATGCAGCCTTGCTTCACTTTAAATTCATAACCACTGACTTCAGATTGCCCTCAGTCTACCTAGCAGGATCCCCAGTTCCCTTTCTACTCACTCTCCCACTCAAACAACTGCTACACATTATCACCTCTATTTAAACTTTTGAAACCTCTTGTGTTCCTACTTTTCACTGGGAAAGTAGAACCGATTAGAAGTCAACCTCTTCATGCTCTTACCACTTCTACCTACTTTTCATTATCTGTACTCATATAACTTGCCTTCCTCCTATTTCTCTGGACTGTGTGTACTTCTAACTAATGTTAGTTTCTCCACCTGTACCTTGGACCCCACTCAAGAGAAGCACTTCAGTCACTCTCAACCCTCTCTCTTTCATCACCAACTTTTTCTTTTCTACTGATTATTTCAATCTGTCAAAAAAAATTCTAGACAGAAAACTGTACTTGAAAAATAATTAAATAAAAAAATCATTCTATACCTTCTATCATTTTTGGTTTTGAAAAATCCTTACCTGATGAAATGTTTATTGAATTTAGAGAACAAAGAAGGGAGGAAGGGAGAGGGGGTGGGGGAGAGAGAGAAAGAAAGAGAGAGAGATGTGACAGAGAAACATTAATCAACCACCTTCCATACATGCCCTGACCTGGGGTTGTACGTGAAACTTATATGTGTGCTCTGACTGGGAATCAAACCTGCAATCTTTTGATATATGGGATGATGCTCCAACCAAGTGAGCCACTGAGCCAGGGCCTTACTATCTTAAAAATACTAAAAACAACTGCTTGGACCTCAAAGTTCTTTCCTGCTTCCTTAAGTATATTTCTGCTTCTCCTTACAAAAAAATTCTCAAAAGAGTTTTCTGTACTTGCCATTTTCCCTTTCTCTTCATTTCATCAATCCTAAATGCAGTGAGGTTTTAAAGTTCATCACTTTACTAAAATATCTCTTGTTATGTTTGCAAAGGAACTTTACCTAATCCTTGGACAAATCTCATTCCTTATCATACCCAGTCTTTCAGAAATATCTGAAACTGTTTATTTTCCTTTCCTTCTTGAAACTCTACTTCCCTTGGCTTTTGACACCCCATTCTCTCTCTTTTTTAATTCAATTTTTATTGTATTTTTTCAATTACCATTTAGTTCCCTTATGCCTCCCGACCCCAGCAATCATCACTGTTGTCTATGTCCGTGGGCTCTTTTTCCTTTTTGCTCAATCCTCCCATCACCTTACCTCCCCACCTCCGGCTGTCATCTGGCTCTCCATGTATGAGTCTGTTCTCATTTTCCTTGTTAGTTCAGTTTGTTCATTAGATTCCACATATGAGTGAAATCACATTGTACTTGTCTTTCTCTGACTGGCATATTTCACTTAGCATAATGTCCTCCAGGTCCATCTATATTGACACAAAGGGTAAATTTTCTTCTTTTTTATGGCTGAATAGTATTTCATTGTGTAAATATCCCGCAGTTGTTTTACTTATTCAACTATTGATGGACACATTGGGCTGTTTCTATATTTTGGTGATGGTAAATAATGCTGCAATGTACATAGGGGCGCTTATGTTCTTTTGTATTAATGATTTGGGTTCCTTTGGATATTTTCTCAGAAGTGGGATTGTTGGGTCAAAAGGCAGATCCATTTTTAATTTTTTGAAGTGTCTCCATACTGCTTTCCATGGTGAGTGCACAAAATCTGCATACCCACCAACACTGCAATAGGGTTCCTCTTTCTCCACATCCTTGTCAGCACTTGTTGTTTGTTGATTTATTGATGATAGCCATTTTGACATGTGTGAGTGATATCTCATTGTGACTTTAATTGCATTTCTCTGATGATTAGTGATGTTGAACATCTTTTCATATGTCTATTGGCTATCTGTATTTCCTCTTTAGAGAAGTGTTTATTTAGGTCCTTTGCCGATTTTTAATTGGATTTTTTTTGGGGGTGTTGAGTTTTGTAAGCTCTTTTTATTGTTGTTCAATTGCAGTTGTCCCCATTTCCCCCATTACTCTCCCCTGCCCTGCCCACACCCCACTTCCCACATTCAATCCTCTCTCCCACCATTGTCTTTGTCCATGTGTCTTTTATACAACAAGTTCCTTGACTTGACTCTTCCCCTTCTTTCCCAATTATCCCCCTCTTCCCTGCCCTCTGGTCACAGTCAATTTGTTCATTTCCATGTCTCATTCTATTTTGCTTGCTCATTTGTTTTGTTGATTAGGTTTCTCTTATAGGTGAGATCATATGGTATTTGTCTTTCATCACCTGGTTTATTTCACTTAGCATAATGCTCTCCAGTTCTATCCATGCTATTGTGAGGGGTAGGGGTTCCTTCTTTCTTTCTGCTGGATAGTATCCCGTTGTGTAAATGTACCACAGTTTTTTACTGATGGGAACTTGGGCTGTTTCCAGTACTTGGCTGTTGTAAATAATGCTGCTATGAACATAGGGGTGCATAGGTTCTTTTGGTGTTTCAGGATTTGTAGGGTATAATTCCAGCAGTGGAGTTTTGTAAGTTCTTTATCAGGCGTATTGGCGAATATGTTCTCCCATTCTGTAGGTTTCCTTTTTATTTTGTTGACGATTTCTTTTGCTGTGTAAAAACGTTTTAGTTTGATGTAGTCCAATTTATTTTTTCTCTTGTTTCCCTTGCCTGTGGAGACATATCCAATGAATTATGCTATCAGCAGTGTCTGAGATTTTGCTGCCTTTGTTTGCTTCTAGGATTTTTATAGTTTTGGGTCTATCATTTAAATCTTTGATCCTTTTTGAATTTATTCTTGTCTGTGGTGTAAGAAGGTGGTGTACTTTCATTTTTTTCTGCACACATCTATCTGTCCAGTCTTCCCAACACCATTTATTAAATAGACTATGTTTGACCCATCATATGTACCTAACTTCCTGTGTCAAATATTAATTGTCTATAAATGCGTGGGCTTATTTCCAGGCTCTCTATTCTGTTCTATTGATCTATGTGTCTGTTTTGTTTTAAATTTCTTAAGTATCTTTATTTCAATTTTTATTTCTATTTAATTATTGTTCAAGTACAGTTTTCTGTCTTTTATTCCCAGCCCTGTCCCCTCCAGTGCTCCCCACCTCCCTCCCATTTCCACCCCCCCACCTTAGTTATTGTCCATGTGTCCTTTATACTTGTTCATGTGAGTCCATCCCCTTTTCCCCTATGATTCTCTCCCCTCTCCCCTCTGGACCCTGTCAGCCTGTTCCATATTTGAGTGTCATTGGTCATATTTTGCTTGCTTGTTTGTTTTGTTGTTTAGATTCCTGTTGAAGGTGATATCATATGGTATTTGTCTTTCACTGCCTAGCTTATTTCGCTCAGCATAATGCTTTCCAGTTCCATCCATGGTGTTGCAAAGGGTAGAAGCTCCTTCTTCCTTTCTGCAGCATAGAATTCCATTGTGTAAATGTACCATAGCTTTTTGATCCAGTCATTTACCGATAGGCATCTAGGTTGCTTCCAACTCTTGGCTATTGTAAATTGTGCTGCTATAAACATCGGGGTGCATAGGTTGTTTTGGGTTGGTGTTTTAGGGTTCTTAGGAAATACTCCTAAGAGTGGAATTGCTGGATCAAAAGGCATGTTCATTTTTCGTTTTCTTAGAAAATTCCATACTGTTTTCCATAGTGGTTTTACCAGTCTGCAATCCCACCAACAGTGAACTAGGGTCCCCCTTTCCCCACAACCTCTCCAGCACTTGTTGTTTGTTTCTTTGTTTATGATAGCCATGTAAAGTGTAAAGTGGTATCTCACAGCCAACATCATGCTCAATGGGCAAAAACTAAAATCTTTTCCACTAAGATCAGGAACAAGACAAGGTTGCCCACTTTCACCACTTCTATTCAATATAGTATTAGAAGTTCTAGCTACAGCAATCAGACAAGAAAAGGAAATAAAAGGCATCCAAATTGGAAAGGAGGAAACAAAACTGGCATTATTTGCAGATGACATGATAGTGCACATGGAAAATCCTATAGACTCTACCAAAAAACTGCTTGAACTGATAAATGAATTTGGCAAAACAGCGCGATACAAAGTCAATATCCAGAAATCAAAGGCATTTTTGTATAACAACAATTAAAAAGCAGAAGCAGAAATCAAGAAATAAATCCCATTCGATATAGCAAAAAGAAAAATAAAATATCTGGGAGTAAATCTAACCAAGGAGGTTAAAGACCTGTATGCAGAAAACTACACAACACTGAAGAAAGAAATCAAGGAAGACACAAACAAATGGAAACATATACCATGTTCATGGATTGGAAAAATTAACATCATCAAAATGTCCATACTACCCAAAGCAATTTACAGATTCAATGCAATACCTATTAAAGTACCAATGGCATATTTCACAGACATAGTATCTTTATTTCTTTAAGATAATAACAGGTTGCATACAATGTTAGCAACAGCAATTTTCAACAACATACACACACAAACCCTTGAGAAATATAAATATGAGTTCATTCCCACTGAAGGAAATTGGCCCTTCTCAATTTGTTTGGATGCCAGTAAGAAAATTCTAAAATACAGTGATAGTTTGTTGACACTAGATTCATCTAGTTTACATACAACTGAACTGACACTGAGTTTAATTTTATTTATCCTTTTATGTTAATGAAACTGAAGAATATGTTTCAGCAAATTTATAAAGGAGATTAGTTTTCACAAGTGTATTTGTACAAATAGGTAGCCACAATTATCAATATGTTTATATATGCATCCTATTAATATGCTTATTGTTTTTCCAGGAGGCCATAATAACTCTTTTGGATGTTAAGGAGTGCTTGAAGTAAATTTTTATGGTCCAGTTATAAACTCCTAAGAAAAAGGTTTACAATGGAAGCATAGCGAGACATTAAATATTAGCACTGAACTAGGTACTTTGGAGTCCCATATTCGATTGAAAATATTAACAGCATTTAGAGTTTCTCCCATAGGTATATTTTCTTTAGCTACATGACTAAATATGTCTAATTACAGGATTGCTCTTTGTGTGTATTCAATGTTGATACCACTACATTCTTATTTTAGAGCATTTAAAATGCACTTCATTCAATAAAATATCTGTGGAAATTATCATTTTAGGTTAAGTGAAGTGTTTTCCATTGATAAAAGTTGAAAGGCAAAATGTTTTCTTTTTAATAAAAAATTCTAGGGGCAATTGACCCAAGACATTCAATAACTTATTCTAGAGTAAATATTATCTTCTTTCTCTCTTTTTAATTTTTTATTGTTGTTCAGTTACAGCTGTCCACATTTCTACTTTATCTGACTGGTATAAAGTGCGTAATACAAACTGATATGTTAACTAATACTTTACAGTTTACTAATTACTTTTAAAATAAATTGTTTTATGTAATCCTTGGCAAAATTCTGTGAAAGAATGTTACTTTTATTATTATCACTATCTAGCTATCTACTTATCTCTATCAATCTATCTGTCATCAATATCTGTATCCACCTATTGATGTAAGTCATTTTTGTGGTAAAACAGCTAGTAAATAGCAGATACAAGGCTTGGCTATTTGAAATCTTTTGAAAGTCAAAGTGTTTATTCTTTAGAGTTGCATAAATTTTTCCAAAATACCATGGAACTTTCCAATGACTGAACAAATGAATTCTGATAAATTATTTTTAAAATTAAAATAAGCATATACATTTGTAAAGTATGAGCAGTTTCTTCCTCATCAGCTAGGTAAGAATTCAGTTAATATTTGAATTAAAATAAATGAACATCTTAGCCATATATATAATTGTAACTTAAATTTCAAGTTTAAGGTACATGAAACAGAATGTAGTACTCAATGTCTTTAAGAATTCCTAGCTAAACTGGGGCTTTTAAGTTTCTGTCATGAGTCTGGAGGAAGATAAAGGATAGTGCAATCACTGTCACATTAAATCTACTGTGATGATTTACTTTTCAGATCAGAACTACAGAGGGGAAAAAGACAGATTCTGAAAACTATATTGATATAAATGGGATTGTCAATGTAAGAACCTGTAGAAAATTTTCACAAAACTTATGTGAACTAAAGAGAGGATACTCCTGGAAGCAAGACCTCAACAGACTGAAAATGCTTCCTAGAATGAAAGTTTGCAGTTTCTTTCATGTGTTTTGGAATTAAGGAGGTGAAGTAAAGAACACTAACTGAAGGTGGGGGAAAGGAAGGTTGGGACTGAATTTACAGGATAGTTACAAGGTTATGTGCTACCCTGAGTTATGCTTCCCAGAGGTCTGAAAAACAGGCTTGCTTTGGCATTTCCAAAGTGTGTTAACCTAGATGCTCAAGAACAATGGATGAAGATGAATATTTTACTAAAGCAGTTATGTGCCTGGGCCATGATAACACACATTGACCACATTTATAAATTTATGATTAGATTACTGTGCCAGGCTACTTTCCACAGAACCATTTTGTTCAGCTGCAGGAAAGAAACCCCAAAAGTCTGTTCACTGCTTTTTTAGTAAGCAGAAGACATTTCACCAAGGTTTTCTGTTATTTTCTAGAAGTTATATTAGCAAGGGAATTGCTTCTTTGTTTTGTTGATTATGTTCCAGTTAAAGGTGAGATCATATGGTATTTGTTCCTCACTGCCTGACTTATTTCACTTAGCATAATGCTCTCCAGATTCATCCATGCTCTCACAAAGGGTAGGAGTTCCTTTCTTTGTGCTTTATAATATTCCATAGTGTAAATGTACCATAGTTTTTTGACCCATTCATTTCCTGATGGGCACTTAGGTTCCTTCCAGAACTTGACTATTGTGAATTGGGCTGCTATGAACATTTGGGTGCATAGATTCTTTTGAAATGGTGTTTCAGGATTCTTAGGGTATAATCCCAGCAGTTGAATTGCTGGGTCAAAAGGCAGTTCCATTTTTAGTGTTCTGAGGAATTTCCATACTGTTTTCCACAATAGCTGCACCAATCTGCTTTTCCACCAATAGCGCATGAAGGTTTCCTTTCCCCTACATCCTCACATAAACTTGTTTTTTTATTGGTTTATTAATGATAGCCATTGACAGCTGTGAGGTAATATCTCATTGTGGTTTTAATTTGCACTTTTCTGGTGCTTAGTGACTGAGTGTCTTTTCATATGTCCATTGGCATTCTCCATGTCTTTTCTGGGGACGTGTGTATTCAACTCCTTTGCCCATTTTTTAATTGGGTTATTCATTTTTCTGGAATAGAATCATGTGAGTTCTTTATTTATTTTGGAGATCAGACCCTTGTCTGAGGAATCATCTGCAAATATGTTTTCTCATATGGTTGGTTGCTCTTTTGATTTTAATGCTGTTTTCTTTAGCCACATGGAAGCTTTTAATTTTGATGAGATCCCATTTGTTTTTTCTTTCCTTTATGTCTCTTGCTCTAGGGGACACATTAGTGAAAGTATTGCTGTGTGGAATATCTGAAATTTTCATGCCTATGTTCTCCTCTAGGACTTTTATGGTGTCATGATTTATATTTAAGTCTTTTATCCACCTTGAATTTATTTTTGTGTGTGGTGTAAGTCGGTGGTCGAATTTTATTTTTCTGCATGTACCTGTCCAGATCTCCCAACATCAATTGTTGAGAAGGCTATTTTTACTCCATTTTATGCTTGTACCCCCTTTGCCGAATATTAACTGACCATAGAGACTTGGGTTTATTTCTGGGCTTTGGATTCTGTTGCATTGGTCAATGTTTCTGTTCTTATGCCAGTACCAGACTGTATTGATTCCAGTGGCCTTGTACTACATTTTGACATCATGTATTGTGATCCCTTCTACTTTGTTCTTCTTTCCCAAAATTGCTGTGGCTATTCAGGGTCATTTACAGCTACATATAAATTTTTGAAATGTTCAATATCTGTGAAATATGTCATTGCTATTTTAATAGGGATTGCCCTGAATCTATAAATTGTTTTGGGTAGTACGGACATTTTGATGATATGTATTCTTCTAATCCATGAACATGGTATATGCTTCCACTTGTTTGTGTCTTCCTTGATTTTTTTCTTCAGTGTTGTGTAGTTTTCTGAGCACAGTTCTTTCACCTCCGTGGTAAGGTTGATTCCTAGGTACTTTATTTTTCTCGTTGCTATAGGAAATGAGATTTTTTCTTGATTTTTGATTTTTATCTTTCATTGTTGGTATATAAAAATGCCTTTGATTTTTAAATATTGAGTTGGAACCCTGCTGTTTTGCCAAATTCACTTATTACCTCAAGTAATTTTGGTGTGGAGTCTTAGGGTTTTCTATATACAGTATCATATGATTTGAAACTGTGACAGTTTTACTTCCTCCTTTACCAATTGGATGGCTGCTATTTCTCTTTCATGTTTGATTGCTGTGACTAGGACTTCCAGTACTATATTGAATAGAAATGGTGAAAGCAGACGTCCTTGTCTTGTTCCTGATTTTAGTAGAAAAGGTTTATATTTTGCTTGTTGAGTATGATGCCAGCTGTAGGTTTGTCATGTATGGCCTTTATTATGTTGAGGAACGCTCCCACTACTAACACTGCACTGAGTGTTTTTATTATAAATGGGTCCTGTACTTTACCAAATACTTTTTCTGCATCTATCGATATGACCATGTAATTTTTCTCTTTTCCTTTTGTTTGTGTGATGTAGTATGTTTATTGATTTGTGAATATTGTATTATCCTTGCATCCCTGGGATGAATCCCACTGGATCAAGTTGTATGAACTTTTTAATGTATTGCTGGATGTGGTTTGCCAATATTTTGTTGAAGATTTTGGTGTCTGTTAGTCAGTGATATTGGCTGATAGTTTTCTTTCTTTCTTTATTTTATTTTTAATTTAATTTAATTTTTATTTATTTTATATATATATATATATATATATATATATATATATATATATATATATATATATATATATATTTTATTATAAATAAAA
>NW_028083107.1:10509-131881 GCF_014824575.4 Sturnira hondurensis
AATAAGGGCTTGGTGATGATGAACTCCTTGAACTTGACCTTATCTGAGAAGCACTTTATCTGTCCTTCCATTCTAAATGAAAGCTTTGCTGGATAAAGCAATCTTGGCTGTAGGTCTTTGGATTTCATGACTTGGAATACTTCTTTCCAGCCCCTTCTTGCCTGTAAGGTCTCTTTTGAGAAATCTGCTGACAGTCTGATGGGAACTCCTTTGTAGGTGACTGTCCCCTTATCTCTTGCTGCTTCTAGGATTCTCTCCTTCATTTTAGTCTTGGCTAATGTAATTATGATGTGCCTTGGTGTGTTCTTTCTTAGGTCCAACTTCTTTGGCACTCTCTGAGCTTCCTGGATTTCCTGGAAGTCTATTTCCTTTGCCCGACTGGGGAAGTTCTCCTTTATTATTCGTTCACATAAGTGTTCCACTCGTGGCTGTTTCTTTCCCCCTTCTGGTACCCCTGTAATCCGGATTGGAACGTGTAAAGATGTCCTGGAGGTTCCTAAGCCTCTCCTCATTTTTTTGAATTCTCGTTTCTTCATTCTTTTCTGGCTGTATATTTCGTTCTTCCTTCTGGTCCATTCCATTGATTTGAGTCCCAGTTTCCTTTCCATCACTATTGGTTTCCTGTGCATTTCCCTTCATTTCAATTAATTTAGCCTTCATATGTTCCTCTAATGTGACTATAATCAACCAATTCTGTGAGCATCCTGATCACCAGTGTTTTGAACTGTGCATCTGAGAGGCTGGCTATTTCTTGGTTGCTTAGAGTTATCAGCTCTGGGGCTTTGAGTTCTTCTTGAGCCATCTTTTGGACTGTTCATGCCTGTTATGTATGAGGAACGGAGCCCTAGGTATTCACCAGGGCAGGGCAACTCAGTTGCTGGGTTGTCACATTGTATGTGGGGACAGGGTCAAAGAGGAGCAATGGCGTCCCGCCTGCCGCCTGCTGCCGCTGCCACTGCCTCTGCAGCTGGCACCATCACTGGGGTCCGCGGGTCTCGTCACACTGTGTGCGACTGTGTGACTTCGGTCAGTTTGCCCCACACCCAACTGGGTCTGCTCTGCCTGCTTGCCTGGGTCTGGGGATCTTTCCTGCCTGACCCTGCTCCGCCCCTCTTATCAGTCCTTGTTTAATGGTTCGTTGTTGTCGGACTTCCATATAGTTCAATTTTCTGTTCTTGGCTGTGTCTTTGTTTACTAAACCTTTGTTGTATTCAAACTTGTTTGTCGAGAAGGCATAGTGTTTCCACCTATGCCTCCATCTTGGCGGAAGTCTCTTTCTTCCTTTTATATTTATCTGGTTTTGGAATTAGGGTGTTCCTGGCTTTGTAAAGAGTTTGGGAGTGTTCCTTCTTGTTGAATTTTTTGTGATGGTCTTTGAAGGATATGTGTTCGCTCTTCCTTAAATGTTTTGAAAAATTCTCCTGTGGAACCATCCATCTCGGCTTTTGTGTGCCGGGAGTTTTTTGATTACCACTTTTGTTTCATCAGCTGTTATTGATCTGTTCAGGCTTTCTGGCTCTTGTTCATTCTGTTTTGGGAGATTATCTTCTTCTAGAAATTTGTCCATTTCACCTTTGTTTTCAAATTTTTTGGCATAGCATTTTCTTACAATCCTTTGTATCTCTGTGTAACTGATTATAATCTCTCCTTCATTTCTGATTGCGTTTATTTGGGTCCTCTCTCCTTTTTCTTCAATGAGTCTGATTAATGACTTGTTGATTTTGTTTATCTTTTCAAAGAAGCAACTTCTGGATTTATCGATCCTTTGGATTGTTGTTTTAGTCTCTATGTCATTTAATTCTGCTCTAATCTTGGTTATTTCTTCTTCTACTCCCTCTGGGCTTTTTTATTGTTGTTGTTCTTCCAGTTCTTGTAGTTGTAAGGTTAGGTTGTATATTTGAAATGCTTCCATTATTTTTAGGTAGGCCTGTACTGCTATGAACTTCCCTCTCAGGATTGACTTTTTGGTGCCCCATAAGTTTGAGGCTGTTGTGTGTTCATTTTCATTTTTTCAGAAACTTTTAAAATTGTTTTCTTGATCTCATTATTGACCCATTCATTGCTTAATAGCATTCTATTCAACCTCCATGAGTTTGAGTATTTTTGAGTTTTTCCCTTGAGTTTCTTTTTTAGTTTCAGGCCTGTGTGGTCAGCAAAAATGCTTGATATGATTTCAATTTTAGTTACATATTTTATTGTTGGTCAAGTACAATTTTCTGCCTTCATTTCAGTTTTTTGAATTTGTTGAGGCTGGTTTTGTGTCCTATCATGTGGCCCATTTTGAAAATGTTCCATGTGCATTTGAAAAGAATGTGTACTTTGCTTCTTTGTGATGGAAGTTTCTATATGTATATGTGTTAAGTCCATTTGATCTAGGGCACTATTCAATGCCATGATATTCTTGTTCATATTTTGTTTGGGAGCTCGTTCCATTTTGACAGTGGGGTGTTAAAATCCCCTAGTATAAAAGTATTGTCTGTTATCTTTCTGGAAGTCCTCCAAAATTTTCCTTATATATTTGGGTGCTCCTATATTGGATTCATATATGTTTACATTGTTTATGTCTTCTTGATGGATTCTTCCCTTGAGTATTATGAAGTGTCCTTCTGGGTCCCTTTTAATGGTGTCTGTTTAGAAGTGTATTTTGTCTGATACAAGTATTGTTACTTCTGCTTTTTTTCCTGTCTATTATCTTGGGAAAAATTTTTCCAAACCTTCCCCTTCAATCTGTGTAGGTTAACTTTCTTCTGAGGTGGGTACCTTATAGGCAGCACATGTGTGGGTCATCTTTTCTCATCCATTCAGCTACCCTCTTTTTTTTTATTGGAGCATTTATCCCATTAAAATTTAAAGTTATTATTGATAGATATTTATTCATTTCCATGTTTGTACCTGTGTTTCTCTCATTCTCACTCTTTTCTTTCTTCTTCTTATAGTAGTCCCTTTAGCATATCTTCATTTTATTTTTTTAATTTTTTTAATTTAATGCCTGTTCAAGTACAGCTTTCTGTCTTATATTCCCAATCCTGCCCACCCCCCCGCCCCATGCTCCCCGCCTCCCTCCCCTTTCCGCCCCCCACCCTTAGTTATTGTCCATGTGTCCTTTCTGCTTGTTCATGTGAGTCCATCCCCTTTTCCCCTATGATTCTCTCCACTCTCCCCTCTGGACTTTGTCAGCCTGGTCCGTATTGGAGTGTCATTGGTCATATTTTGCTTCCTTGTTTGTTTTGTTTAGATTCCTGTTAAAGGTGATATCATATGTTATTTGTCTTTCACTGCCTGGCTTATTTCGCTCACCATAATGCTTTCCAGTTCCATCCATGATGTTGCAAAGGGTAGTAGTTCCTTCTTCATTTCTGCAGCATAGAGCTCCACTGTGTAAATGTACCATAGCTTTTTGATCCAGTCATTTACCGATGGGCATCTAGGTTGCTTCCAACTCTTGGCTATCGTGAATTGTGCTGCTATGAACATCGGGGTGCATAGGTTCTTTTGAATTGGTGTTTCATGGTTCTTAGGATATACTCCAATGGAATTGCTGGGTCAAAAGGCACGTTCATTTTTAGTTTTCTTAGAAAATTCCATACTGCTTTCCATAGCGGTTGTACCAGTCTGCAATCCCACCAACAGTGAACTAGGGTCCCCTTTTCCCCACAACCTCTCCAGCACTTGTTGTTTGTTTCTTTGTTTATGATAGCCATTCTGACTGGTGTTAAGTGGTATCTCATTGTGGTTTTAATTTGCATCTCTCTGATAGCTAGTGATATTGAGCATCTTTTCATGTGTCTCTGGATCCTCTGTATGTCCTTCTTGGAGAAATGTCTGTTCAAGTCCTCTGCCCATTTTTTAATCGGGTTGCTTGTCTTTTTTGAGTGGAGTAGAGTGAGTTCTTTGTATATTTCGGAGATTAAACCCTTATCTGAGGTATCATTGGCAAATATATTTTCCCTAGCTGTTGCTTCTCTTTGTATCTTGATACTGTTATCCTTAGCCATGCAGAAGCTTTTAATTTTGATGAGATCCCATTTGTTTATTCTTTCCTTTATATCCCTTGCTCTAGGGGACGTATCAGTAAAAATATTGCTGCGTGGAATATCTGAGATTTTCTTGCCAATGCTCTCCTCTAGGGTTTTAATGGTTTCACGGCTTATATTTAAGTCTTTTATCCACCTTGAATTTATTTTGGTGTATGGTGTAAGTTGGTGCTCAAGTTTCATTTTTTTGCATGTAGCTGCCCAGTTCTCCCAGCACCATTTGTTGAAAAGGCTGTCTTTACTCCATTTTATGTTATTGCCCCCTTTGTTGAATATTAATTGACTGTAGAGCTTTGGGTTTATTTCCGGGCTCTCTGTTCTATTCCATTGGTCTATGTGCCTGTTTTTGTGCCAGTACCAGGCTGTTTTGATTACAGTGGCCATGTAATACAGTTTGATATCAGGTATTGTGATCCCTCCTAGTTTGTTTTTCTTTCTCAAAATTGCAGCTGCTATTAAGGGTCCTTTATGGTTCCATATAAATTTTTGAAGTGTTTGTTCTATGTCTGTGAAATATGCCGTTGGTACTTTAATAGGTACTGCATTGAATCTGTAAATTGCTTTGGGTAGTATGGACATTTTGATGATGTTAATTCTTACAATCCATGAACACGGTATATGTTTCCATTTATTTGTGTCTTTCTAGATTTCTTTCTTCAGTGTTGTGTAGTTTTCTGCATACAAGTCTTTTACATCCTTGGTTAGGTTTATTCCCAGATATTTTATTTTTGCTTTTGCTATATCGAATGGGATTTTTTCCTGACTTCTGCTTCTGCTGCTTCATTGTTGGTATACAGAAAGGCCTTTGATTTCTGGATATTGAGTTTGTACCCCGCTGTTTTGCCAAATTCATTTATTAGTTCGAGCAGTTTTTTGGTAGAGGCTATAGGATTTTCCATGTACACTATCATGTCATCTGCAGCAATGCCAGTTTTGTTTCCTCCTTTCTGATTTGGTTGCCTTTTATTTCCTTTTCTTGTCTGATTGCTGTAGCTAGAACTTCTAATACTATATTGAATAGAAGTGGTTAAAGTGGGCAACCTTGTGTTGTTCCTGATCTTCACGGAAAAGCTTTTAGTTTTTGTCCATTGAGTATGATGTTGGCTGTAGGTCTTTCATATATGGCCTTTATTATGTTGAGGAATGCTCCCTCTATTCTCATTTTTCTGAGTACCTTTATCATAAATGGGTGTTGTATATAATCAAAAGCTTTTTCCGCATCTATTGATATGACCATGTGTTTTTTGTGTTTGCTTTTGCTTATGTGGTGTATTACATTTATTGATTTGCGTATATTGAACCATCCTTGCATCCCTGGGATGAATCCCACTGGGTGGTGGTGTATGATCTTTTTGATGTATTGTTGGATGCTATTTGCCAATATTTTATTGAGGATTTTAGCATCTATGTTCATCAGTGATATTGGCCTGTAATTTTCTTTCTTTGTTGTGTCTCTATCTGGCTTTGGAAATAGGGTGATGCTGGCTTCATAAAAAGAGTTGTGGTGTTTCCCCTCCTTTCTTTAGCGTATCTTCTAATGCTCTTTTGGTGGAAAGGTATTCATTCTGTCGGCCTTCTTTTGTCTGGGAATCTCTTTATTTTTCCTTCCATTTTAATGGACAGCCTTACTGGGTAGAGTAGTCTTTGTTGAAGGCCTTTGTATTTCATTACTTGGAATATTTCTTGCCATTCTCTCCTGGATGGGAGTGTTTCTTTTGAGAAATCAGATGCTAGCCAAACTGGAATTTCTTTGTATGTTACTTACTGTTTACCCCTTGCTGCTTTAAGATTCTCTTTCTGTCTTTAAAACTTGGCATTTTAATCATGATATATCTCAGAGCAGTTCTCTTTGGGTTCGTGTTGATTGGAACTGTGTGGTTCTTGAATTTGCGTGTTTTTTTTTTTCCTTCTCCAGGTTTAGAAAGTTTTCTGTTACTATTTTTTTTCAAACAGGGTTTCTATCCCTTGTTACTTTTCTTCTCCTTCTGGTATCTCCATGTCTCAAATGTTGTTGCATTTCATGTTATCTTGGAGTCCCTTAAGGTATCTTTATATTTTTTCATTCTTTTTTCATGGAGCTGTTCTACCTTGGTGTTTCTTTCCACCTGTTCTTTCAGCTCACTAATTTGGTCCTCTGCTTCTTCCAGCCTGCTTGTAACTCTTTCTACTGTGTTTTATATTCCAGAAATTATATTTTTCATTTCTTCTTGGTTTTTGTTTTTAGTTTCTATTTCCTTCTTTATACTCTTGTTATTATCACTCAGTTCCTTGTAGTTGTTTGTAAGTTCCTTGAGCATCCTTATAACCATTATTTTGAATTCTATATCTGATAGGTTGCTAACCTTTACTTCCTTTAGCTTTTTTTTTTGTGGGGAGTCTTCCATTCCTTTTGATTGCATGTTCTTTTTTTGTCTCCCCGTTTTAGTTGACTCTCTTTGTTTCTTTCTGTGCTTCCTGATGTTCTGGTTTGCTAGCTGTTTTTCTGAGGGGAACTTCTATTGTAGGAATTCTATGGGATTCAGTGGTGTGGTCTCTTCAGTCTCCTTGTCTGGATGCTTCAAGGTTTCCATTTCTTCCATTTGTTTGGGTTCTCTTGTTGTACCCGTGTTTTTATCTGTTGGTGGTTCCTTTGTTGATGGGTTCTCTCTTTCAGCATATATATTGGTGTTCGCAACTCCCACTTAATCTTTTATGTGATCAGTCGCAGGGGGAAGGTAAAATGGGTTAAGACAGTGGGAGAGTACTCTATGGAATTTAAAGTACCAACAAGTAGAGAAGAGATGGGTGATCATTTGGATAAGTATAGTGGGTTTTTTTGTTGTTGTTGAGTTAAATTTTATTTTATAACATATTTTTTTATTATTTAATTCTTGTTCAAGTACAGTTTTCTGTCTTATATGCCCAGCCTTGCCCCACCCCCAGTGCTTCCCACCTGCCTTCCATTTCCGCCCCCCACCTTAGTTATTGTTCATGTGTCCTTTATACTTGTTCATGTGAGTCCTTCCCCTTTTCCCCTGTGATTCTCTCCCCTCTCCCTTCAGGTCCCTGTCAGCCTGTTCTGTACTTCAGTGTCTTTGGTCATATCTTGCTTGCTTATTTGTTTTGTTGTTTAGATTCCTGTTAATAGTGATATCATATGGTATTTGTCTTTCACTGCCTGGCTTATTTTGCTCAGCACAATGCTTTCCAGTTCCATCCATGATGTTGCAAAGGTTAGGAGCTCATTCTTCCTTTCTGCAGCATAGAATTCCATTGTGCAAATGTACCATAGTTTTTCGATCCAGTCACTTACTGATAGGCATCTAGGTTGCTTCCAACTCTTGGCTATTGTAAACTGTGCTGCTCTGAACATTGGGGTGCATAGGATAAGTATAGTGTTAACGGTGATATTTTGCCCAACTGAATAATTTTTATAAAAGATGAAAAAGATATAAGACTCTTGTTAGAGGAAAGAAAGATTGTGAGCTGAATCCAGAAAACAGAGCACTTGTGTGAGGTTCAATGATGAGATAAAGTGAGAGTAAAGGATAGAAAGTAGGCATAGTATGTGAGAGAGTGGAGCTAACCACAACAATAGTAAATCTCAGGAGTATATTGAAATGAGCTAAGACCAGGGAGGGGCAGTGTGTAGTATTTACAATTATGTGGAACAGCAATCATTTACAATAATACTGGAACAACAATAATATGACAAGAAATATATGATCTGAATAACAGGAATAGAATGTACACAACCAAGAATAGTGTGTTACTGGAATATGAGTGAAGTGAAAGAAGAGAAATTAAAATACAGAATGAAAGAGAGAACAGGGAAAACCAAACAGTGCAATTAAATAAACAGAATTAAGAAAACTAAACAGAAAGAAGAGAAATACAAATTGCTAATAAAACAAAAGAAGTAAAAATGAAGGAGAGAATCCTAGAAGCAGCAAGAGATAAGGGGAGTCACCTACAAAGGAGTTCCCATCAGACTGTCAGCGGATTTCTCAAAAGAGACCTTACAGGCAAGAAGGGGCTGGAAAGAAGTATTCCAAGTCATGAAATCCAAAGACCTACAGCCAAGATGGCTTTATCCAGCAAAGCTTTTATTTAGAATGGAAGGACAGATAAAGTGCTTCTCAGATAAGGTCAAGTTCAAGGAGTTCATCATCACCAAGTCCTTATTATATGAAATGCTAAAGGGACTTATATAAGAAAAAGAAGATGAAAAATATGAACAGTGAAAGGACAGCAAACTCACAGTTATTAACAACGACACCTAAAACAAAAGCAAACCAGGAGGACAGCTAGATCAGGAGTGGAACCATAGAAATGAGGAACACATGGAGGGTTAGCAACAGGGGAGTGGGAGGAGGAGAAGCGGGGAGAAGGTACAGAAAATAGCATAGAGAATAGGTAGAAAATAGCTAGGGGGAGGGCAAGAATAGTCGGGGAAATATAGGATCTAAAGAACTTGAGACACATGGTCATGAACTAAGGGGGGGAATGGTGGGGGCGGGGGTGTGCCAGGTGGAGGGGAATGAAGGGGGGAGTAGAACAACTGTAATGGTATAATCAATAAAAAAATATATATATATAAAGAAAATAATAATACAGATAAACAATAAAATGCAAATTCTATATGATAGTAAATAGCAATTTTTATGATTCTCAGTTGTTGGAGTTAGCCTTGTGCTCTCTCTTGGGATCTGTCTCTAAGACCTTTCACAGCTCCAGGTCTTATTGTCTCACTTAGGGAAAGAAAGCGGGGGGGGGTGGAGAAAAAAATGCTCTTGAGTGTGATATTAAAATGATTCCTCCAACTTTGTTCTTCCTTCTCAAGGTCAGTGTTGGTATGCAAGGTTTTAATTTTTTTAGATTATTTATTTATTTATTTTTAGAGGGGAAGGGAAGGAGCGAGGGAGAGAAATATCAATGTGTGATTGTTTTTCATGCGTCCCCTGCTGGGAACTGGCCTGCAACCCAGGCATGTGCCCTGGCTGGGAATCAAACTGCGATTGTGTGGTTCGCAGGCCCGCACTCAATCCACTGAGCTATCCAGTCGGGTCAAAATCTTTTAATCTTTTATTAATTTTTTTTTATTGTTTAAGTACAGTTTTCTGCCTTTTAGGAATTGCATTGAATCTAAGGATTACTTTGTGCAGCATGATTATTTTCATGATGTTAATTGTTCCTATCTATGAATGTGATATATGTTTCCACTTATTTGTGTCTTCTATTTGTTTCTTTAGTGTTTTATAATTTTCCAAGTATAGGTCTTTTACATCCTTGGTTAGTTTTATTCCCAGGTATTTTATTCTTTTTGTAGCAAATGTGAATGGGATTGTTTCCTTAATATCCTTTTATTTTTTGTTATTGACATATAAAAATGCAACTGATTTCTAGATATTAATTTTGTATCCTGCTACTTTGCTTAATTCATTTATCAGTTCTAGGAGTTTCTTGGTGGAATCTTTGGGGTTCTGTATATATCTTGTCATGTCATCTGTAAATAATGACAGTTTTGCTTCCACTTTTCACATTAAGTGCCTTTTATTTCTTCTTGTCTGATTGCTGTGGTTTGGACTTCTAGTACTATGTTGAATAACAGAGGTGAAAGTGAACATTCTGTCTTGTTCCCCATCTTAAGGGGAACGTTTGTTGTTTTTGCTTGTTGAGTATGGTGGTGGCAGTGGGTTTGTCATATATGGCATTTATTATGACTTGGAAGGTTTATTCTAATCCCACTTTCCTGTAAGTTTTTATTATAACTGGCTGCTGCATTTTATTGAATGCTTTTCTACATCTAATGATGTGATCATGTGGTTTCTATCCTCCATTTTGTTTATGTGGTGAATCACATTTATTGATTAGTGAATGTTGTACAAACCTTGCATTCCTGGAATAAATATCACTTGATTATGCTGTATGAT
Organism: Sturnira hondurensis; assembly: GCF_014824575.4. Classification (NCBI taxonomy): domain Eukaryota; kingdom Metazoa; phylum Chordata; class Mammalia; order Chiroptera; family Phyllostomidae; genus Sturnira; species Sturnira hondurensis. The sequence continues at coordinate 20,456 of NW_028083107.1, forward strand.
GTTTTTGATGCATTGCTGTATTCTGTATTCTAATATGTTGTTGAGGATTTTAGTGTCTGTTCATCAGATATTGGTCTATAATTTTTTTCTTTGTAGTGTATTCATCTGTGTTTGGAATTAGGGTAATATTGGCTTCATGAAAGGAGTTTGGAAGTCTTCCTGTTGAATTTTATGAAATAGTTTGAAAAAGGGAGGTGTTAGTTCTTCTCAGAATGTTTAGTAAAATTCACCTGTGAGGCCATCCAGTCTAGGGCTTTTGTTTGTAGGGAGTTTTTTTTATTACTGCTTCAATTTCACTAGGTGTAATCTCTTTATTTGAATTCTCTGATTCTTTATGATTTAGTTTTGGAAGATTATATGTTACTAGTAATTTATCCATTTCATCTAGGTTGTCCCATTTGTTCACATGTAGTTGTCATTATGTTTTCCTAAAGTCCTTTGTATTTCTTTGGTGTCAGTGTTATTTCTCCTCTTTCACTTCTGATTTTATTTATTTGGTTCCTTTCTCTTTTTTCATGATGAGTCTGGTTAAAGATTTGTCAGTCTTGTTTATCTTTTGAAAAAAAAAACAGGTCTTGGGTTCACTGATTTTTTTGTATTATTTTTTAGACTCTTATTTCATTTATTTCTGCTCTGATTTTTATTATTTCATTGCTTCCAGTTACTTTGGGCTTTGTTTGTTGTTCTTTTTCAGGTTCCTTTAAGTGTGACACCCCATTCTCTCTTAATTGTTCTCCCTTATCACTGGCAAGGGAATTTTATTTATTTCCTTTCTTGACTTTCAAATAGTGTATTGGGCTCAATCCTAAGACCTCTTTATTTACTCTCCTAAGTGATCTTCTCAATGATTTAAAATTTGATCTGTGTGGTGACAACTCTCATATCTCTAGCTTTTAGTGCCTTTCCTACCCTGTATAGTTCCAATTACTTACATCTTCACTCAATATATGTCTGAAATCAAACTTCTTATTGCATATATCTCCTAAAACAGAAAAAAAAAAACCCAGAACAGGAATAATCCATCACTGTCCAGATCCTCCATTCCTCCTACCTAAATTATCTTCTATCTTCTCTGAATTTTGGAGCACCTGGGATAACATTAACAGATATCAGACAGAAAACAGAACTATTCAGCTCTAATTTTGTACCCAACAAGAAGAGTCATCACGCTGGGGGAAATAGATTTGTTCACAACCAAAAGAATACTGTCTCACTAAGGAGAGTTATGTATTGTATGTGTGAATTCTTTGGTTACATGATAATGGAAGAAGGGGAATATTCTGCTGACATTTAGTACACAGGACCTAGATGTGCTGAAATCATTCAAACTGCAGGATGATGTATTGTGATAGTGAATTGTCCTACTCCAGATGCCAGCACTGCCCTTGTTGCAAAATACTAGAATAAGCTTTGTAGAGAAGGAATTGTATTTCCAGAGGAGATGAACAACAAATAATTAAAATTCAGTTCCTAGCACAGGTAAAATTTATCCCAGAACTCTGAAAGATTCTTTTGATATCATATTTGAACCTTATCAATCTCCTTTAAAGAATTATTGCAAACAGCAGATGGGAGAGGAGATAGTTTAGTAACCAAACAAGAAAATTGAGTCTTAATGCAGTATAGTCATATTTCCTTTTTATTAATAGTGGTATCCCTAAGTCTGGTAACCCACTGTAATTTACTTTGATTCAACTCTATAAATATTTTTGAACATCTATTGCTTCTTAACTAATGCTTAATTTCTCCTCATCTTACTCAAACTCTTAAAAGCATAACCTTGAAAATTCCTTGCATCCTGAAATGTGAAGATCCTAAAATTTTATATCTAAATGATTGAAGCAAATGATCATTACTTGAAGATTCCTCCATTAAGAACAGCCCCTTATTCAGCAGCAGACCTGTGAGGATAGAGTTCTCCATGTTGCATAGGATTAAAATTAGAGCCCATTCCCTGAAATATTCAGGGACCTTGAGATGTATATGCTGATGGTGAGCAGTTCTTCAGGGATGCTTAAGGTAGAGAAGCAGGAGGCAAGCTCTTTGAATATATCAAGTGCCGTTAAAGGAGATCTGTGGCTAATGTACACAATTATAATCAAAGAAGTCAACTAATAACAATAGCTACCACTTATACAGAGCTGAATATATACTGAATATTACTCTAAGGACTTTACCTATTTTAATGCATTTAAACCTGTGAGGTAGGTTTTGATCTCATCCCCATTTTACAGTTGAGGAAGATGGAGCACAGAGGTATTTAATAATGTTCATAAGGTCACAGAAACAGTAAGTGATAGAACTGAGGTTTTTAACACAGCCAACTCTGGTTCCAGAGATTATGTACTTAATGACTTCATTCCTCAATTTTCCCCTTTCTCTCTTCCCACCCTTCTCTTTGATACTGATACATTGCTCTTTAAACTTCATCTCTAGTAGCCATATAGTCTTAGAAAATCACTTCCCTATGCCTCTGTTTTCTTCACAGCAAAATGAGACCTTTTTGACAGGGCTGGTGTAAAGTGCCTAGGAGTTCATATGTGGCAAAGCATATTGCATAATTTAGGGTACATAATAAATATTTGGTGTTAACATATTCAGGATTTAATAATCAAATTTTGTCTGACCCTTTGTTCCAGGGACTTACAAACTGTCAGGTACATCAGAATCATCTGGTCTGTTATAAACATGCAAATTTGTAGGTCTCATCCCAACACCAATTCAATAGTCTTTTGCAGCAATCAGGAATTCACATTTTACACTTGTAAGAAATTTTGCTATAGACTTCCGGCCAAGATGGAGGCATAGGTAGAAACACTGTACCCCCTCCCACAACTAAATTTAAAGACAGCAAAGTTTTAGAAACAAAAACACAGCCAAAACAGTGAAAATTGAACTGTACAAAAGTCCGAGAACAACAAACCACTCAGCCAGACCATGTCACAACCCAGCGACTGGGTTGCCTGGCCCTGGCAAACACCTAAGGCTCCGCCCCTCATACATAACAGGTGCAAACAGACCAAACATTATGACTCAAGAACAGCTCAAAGCCCCAGAACCTATAATTCTAAGTGACCAAGAAATAGCCAGCCTTTCAGATGCACAGTTCAAAATACTGGTGATCAGGATACTCACAGAATTGGTTGATTTTAGCCACAATTTAGAGGAACATATGAAGGCTAAACTGATTGAAATGAAGGGAAATGCACAGGAAACCAATAGTGATGGGAAGGAAACTGGGACTCAAATCAAAGGAGTGAACCAGAAGGAAGAAAGAAACAACCAAACAGAAAAGAAGGAAGAAACAAGAATTCAAAAAAATGAGGGGAGGCTTAGGAACCTCCAGGACATCTTTAAATTTTCCAACACCTGAATTATAGGGGGTACCAGAAGGGGAAGAGGAACAGCCACAAGTGGAAAACTTATTTGAATGAATAATAAAGGAAAACTTCCATAGTTTGATAAAGGCAATAGACTTCCAGGAAATCCAGGAAGCTCAGAGAGTCCCAAAGAAGTTGGACCCAAGAAAGAACACACCAAGGAACACCATAATTACATTAGCCAAGATAAAAATGAAGGAGAGAATTCTAGAAGCAGCAAGAGATAAGGGGACAGTCACCTACAAAGGAGTTCCCATCAGACTGTCAGCTGATTTCTCAAAAGAGAACTTACAGACAAGAAGGGGCTGGAAAGAAGTATTCCAAGCCATGAAATCCAAAGACCTACAGCCAAGATTGCTCTACCCAGCTAAGCTTTCATTTAGAATGGAAGGGCAGATAAAGTGCTTCTCATATAAGGTCAAATTCAAGGAGTTCATCATCATCAAGCCCTTATTATATGAAATGCTAAAGGGACTTATATAAGAAAAAGAAGATAAAAAATATGAACAGTGAAAGGACAGCAAACTCACAGTTATTAACAACCACACCTAAACCAAAAGCAAACCAACAAGACAGCTAGATCGGAAGTGGAAACATAGAAATGGAGATCATATATATGGAGGGTTAGCAACAGGGGAGTGGGGGGAGGAGAAGGGGCGAGAAGGTACAGAGAATAAGTAGCATAGATGGTAGGTAGAAAATAGACAGGGGGGAGGGCAGGAATACTATGGGAAATACAGAATCTAAAGAACTTGCGACACATGGACATGAATGAAAGGGGGGGAATGGTGAGGGAGGGGTGTACAGGGTGGAGGGAAGTGAAGGGGGGAATAGGATAACTGTAATGGCATAATCAATAAAATATATTAAAAAAAGAATTTCTCCTATAGATAATTTTGGAACTACACTTTGAGAAGCACTGTATGTGGTGAAATGCCCTCTCCCACCATACTTTCCCTGATATTCTCTGTAAATATGTGCAAATCTAGGTGTGTGAATACTGCATTTATGTAATGATATATCTGTATTTGCCATACAGTGTTTATATAAGAGGAGAATAACATCTGTGAAGTCGTTCAGCATGGAGAGAGAGGCATATGCTTCAGCATAGAAACCAGAAAGCCAGATTTGAGTGGGAGAATTTCAATAGGTAGTCAGCATAGGTGGAATCAACTTCTTGCTTCCTTCTACCATCCCTACCTCCCTCCCTGCCTTCCCTCTTTTCCTTTACACCATGGATAGTATTAGCTTGTACATGGAGTATTTACGGTAGAGTAGGTTTGTGAAAACCTGATAACACAGTAGCCATAAGGTAAAAAGGAATCAAGGCAAGGTGCTGAAAGATTGTGTCCACCCTTTGGAGCAAGATAGCAGATGGAGTAGGTGGTACCTAGATAATGTGAACTGTATTTCTTTCATTTTTTTGTTTTCTCTTATCTATGTATCCTTTTTATAACTCCGTTAATATTTGTAAAAGGTGTTTTTCCTTTGAAAATATTTCAATCTGTCTCATTTATGCTCAGTGGAAAACAAATAAAAGGGTTTATTGGTATAGTTTTAAATCACAGTCTACAGGGAAAAAGAGACGGTCAGGGTGTTGTAGAGATAAAATTTGTGATAGATGTTTCCTTCCTCAACCTGAGATTCAATTTCTAGTACTCAACTTTTGTCTGTGTTTAATTTTATCATAGAAGGTGCATCAATCAACTTAATACTACTACAAAGATAGCTGAACCAGTAGTCATTACACAGCTGTCCTCAGAGCAGACATGCATAGCATAGTGTAAGATTTGTGATATGTTTAAGGCATGCCAGGTTGTTCAAGTAGCCTTGTGTAGAAAGCTTTGGGTCCTAGCTCTATGGCTAAATCATCACCCATCTTTACAAATAATTTTTAACAATTTTGAATTTTTTTGAATAGTCTGTGAGGGATAGGGTTTAGTTCTTCCTGAAATGCTTTGTAGAATTCTCCTGTGAAAACACCTGGTCCAGGGGTTTTGTGTGATGGTAGTTTTTTTATTACTGCTTCAACTTCATCTGCTGGTATTGGTCTGTTCAGGCTTTCTGCTTCTTCTTCATTGAGTTTGGAAGATAATATTTTTCTAGAAATTTGTCCATTTTACCTGGGTTTTCAAATTTCTTGGCATACAGTTCTTCATAGTAATTTCTTACCATCCTTTGTATTTCTGTGGTGTCAGTTTTAATCTCTCCTCTACCATGAATGATTGTATTTATTTGGATCCTCTCTATTTTTTCCTTGATGAACCTGCTTAATCCAAAATGATGGAAGACTTCTAAACTCCTTTTATGAAGCCAGCATCATTCTAATCCTAAAACCAGATAAAGACACAACAAAGAAAGAACACTTTAGGCCAATATTGCAGATGAACATAGATGCTAAAATCCTCAACAAATATTGGCAAACCACATCCAGCAGTACATTAAAAAGATCATACACTATGACCAAGTGGGATTCATCCTGAGATGCAAGGATGGTTCAATATTTGCAAATCACTGTGATAAACCATATAAATAAAAGCAAAGACAAAAATCACATGATCATATCAATAGATTTGGAAAAAGCATTTGATAAGGTACAACATCCGTTTATGATAAAAACACTCAGCAAAGTGGGAATAGAGGGAGCATTCCTCAACAAAACAAATGCCATATATGAGAGACTTACAGCCAACATTATACTCAATGGGCAAAAACTAAAAGCTTTTCCACTAAGATCAGGAACAAGATAAGGTTGTCCACTTTCACCACTTCTATTCAATATAGTATTGGAACTTTTAGCCACAGCAATGAGACAAGAAAAGGAAATAAAAGGCATCCAAATCAGAAAGGAGGAAACGAAACTGCCACTGTTTGCAGATGACATGATAGTGTACATAGAAAATCCTATAGACTCCACCAAAAACCTGCTTGACCAATAAATGAATTTGGCAAAACAGCGGGATAGAAAGTCAATATCCAGAAATCAAAGGCATTTTTGTATACCAACAATGAAACAGAAAAAGCAGAAATCAAGAAAAAAATCCCATTCAACATAGCAAGAACAAAAATAAAATACCTAGGAATAAACCTATCCAAGGAGGTAAAAGACCTGTACTCAGAAAATCACACAACACTGAAGAAAGAAATCAAGGAAGACAGAAACAAATGGAAACATATACCGTGTTCATGGATTGGAAAAATTAACATCATCAAAATGTCCATACTACCCAAAACAATTTACAGATTCAATGCAATACCTATTAAAGTACCAATGGCACCAATAGTACCATATTTCACAGACATAGAACAAACACTTCAAAAATTTATATGGAACCATAAACGACCCTGAATAGCTGTTGCAATTTTAAGAAAGAAGGGCAAAGTAGGAGGGATCAAAATACCTGCTACCAAACTTTATTACAAGGCCACTGTAATCAAAACAGCATGGTACTGGCATAAAAACAGACACATAGACCAATGGAACAGACAGAGAGCCCAGTAATAAACAAAGTGTCTCCAGTCAATTAATATTCAACAAAGGGGGCAGCAACATAAAATGGACTAACAATAGCATCTTCAACAAATGGTGTTGGGAGAACTGGACAGCTATGTGCTTAAAAGTGAAACTGGCACCAACAGACACTATACACAAAAATAAATTCAAGGTGGATAAAAGCCTTAACTATAAGCTGTGACACCATTAAAGTCCTAGAGGGGAACATTTGCAGGAAAATCTGAGATATTTCACACAGCAACATTTTCATTGTTATTTTCCCTAGAGCAAGGGATATAACAAAGAGAATAAGCAAATTGGATCTCATCGAAATAAAAAGCTTTTGCATGGCTAAAGAAAACAGTATTAAAATAAAAAGAGAACCAGCTATATGGGAAAACAAATTTGTCAATGATACCTGAGACAAGGGTTTAATCTCCAAAATATATAATGAATTTACATGACTCCACCCTAAGAAGAGAAGCAACACAATTAAAAAGTGGGCAGAGGACTTGAACAAACACCTCTCCAAGGAGGACATACAGAGAATCCAGAGACACATGTAAAGGTGCTCAGTATCACTAGCTATCAGAGAGCTGCAAATTAAAACCACAATGAGATACCACTTTACACCGGTCAGAATGGCCACCATAAACGAAGCAACCAACAAGTGTTGGAGAAGTTGTGGAGAAAAGGGGGCCCCTAGCGCACTGTTGGTGGGATTGTAGACTGGTACAACCACTATGAAAACAGTATGGAATTTTCTCAGAAAACTAAAAATGGATCTGTCTTTTGACCCAGCAATTCCACTGCTAGGACTATGTTCTAAGAACCCTGAAACACCAATCCCAAAGAACATATGCACCCCAATGTTCATAGAAGCACAACTTACAATAGCCAAGTGTTGAAAGCAATCTAGGTGCCCACCAGTAAGTGAATGGGTCAAAAAACTATGGTACATTTACACAATGGACTTCTATGTGGCAGAAAGAAAAGAAAAATCTCTTACCCTTTGCAACAGCATGGATGGAACTGAAAAGCATTATGCTAAGCAAAATAAGCCAGGTGGTGAAAGACAAATACCATATGATCTCACGTTTAACAGGAATCTGAACAACAAAACAAAGGAACAAGCCAAATATAACCAGAGACACTGAAATAGAGAACAGGCTGACAGTAACCAGAGGGGAGAGGGGAGGGAATTTCAGGGGAAAAGAAGAAGGGTTTACGGGAACAAGCATAAAAGATACATGGAGAAAAACTGGCATGCACGCAAATGGGAGGGAGGTGGGGAGGTGGGGTGGGCTGGGATTGGAGTAAAAGACAGAAAACTGTACTTGAACAACAATTAAAATTAAAAAATTATAACAACTCTGATCATATAGGTTTGAACATGTTAATCTTGAATTCATATATATTTTATTATCTCTAATCTTTGTCAAGGGCATTAAATATTGTTTTGAGATAGACTATACTTGGGATGAAACTACTGAAATATGTTTTAATATAAAGACAGAGAAAAGTACAGGAAAGAGGTTTTAAAATGTTTGAAGTAAAATGATGAGCAAAATATTTTATCTCATAGTAAGACTTATGCAAATAAAATGTAATATCCAGCTTTCAAGGCCTGATATTATTCTGTTGTTATCACTGAAGTGTGTGCAGGGCTGGTAAGGAGTTTCACAATGCTACTCATTGTTGATGCTTTTCTTATTGTAACTCAGCCGTCTTGAATCACTCAGTCCCTTAGGGTATTTCCATGTTAAAACAGCATGACTTAATTCCACATTATATTGTATTTAGTTGACTACATTCATACTTCCTTATTAGACTTTGAAGTCCTTGAGGAAAGAGACCATGAGTTTTCAACCTGAATCATCTCCCATAATATATTCTTAGGAAATGCTAAGTTGAAAAATATAAGGAAAATAAATAAACAGCTGTGTATAAAAGCGAGCTGTAAAAAGTTATTTGAAGACCTAAAGGTCATCTCCATTTATTACAAGTTGAGATGAGTCTAGGCTGTAAACAGAAGTGAGCATCTGCTCTCAGGAGGAGATATGGTCAAGTTCCACTTTGCTTCCTCCACAGACACCAGCACAACTAGATGTTTTGTACATATCTGTTAGAATAAATGACCCATAGATGCTTCCTTTAGCCCTTCCTCAGACAGAAACTACACATATTTCACTTGGCAGGAGAGAGACTAAATGCAGCCTGAGCTGCTTAGCAAATGGTTTAGTAATGCCTTTCAGTGAAGGTTGCTATTCATGTTAGGCTAGGTAATGTAACAGATTCCCTGATCCAGTCTTAATGTCTAAACACAACTAACATTAATTTTTAATACCTTTTAAATACTAGTGGGCCTGGTGAGGTCTTCTCTAGACACGCCGGGACCCAGACTGATGGCTTCTTATGGCTGCATCATTTGGTATATCGGCCTTATGATTGTCATGGCAAAAGAAAGGAACTGGGCAGTTATAAAGTGGTTTTTCATCACCTCAGCCTGGAAATGGCACATGTCCTTCTACACACATTGAGTTAGTTAGAACTAGTCACATGATGCTGCTCAACATAAATGGGACTGGAAAATATAGCGGAGCAAAATAAATAGTTGGTTAGTTTAACTGTCTCTGCCAGAAATAAGCCAAAGCATCTGGAAGGTTGAGTGGGTGGTGATGAATTTTTGCATCAGGGGAGGAGCCTAGGATGGCTGAGGACTGATGGTTAATGGCAGGTGTGCACAGTTGGCACAGAGATGGTTTTGTTGTGGATTGTTTTGAATTTTATGCCAATAGGAGCAGCACAGCATCTTTTTGCCTTCCTTATGGACTACACTGGTCCACTAAAAAAATCAGAATAATAAATTTTTATAGTTGTAAAATACCTTACTGATTACCTAATCCAACCTTCTGTTTGATGCACTAGCTCCCTGGAAAATAGCCTTGTTAAATACCTCTCTAGCCTCTTTTTTATCCCCTACATGTATTAGTAGAAAAACTATATAATGTATCACCCAAATTGGAGTACTTTTGTAAATAAAGGTGGACACTGTGAACATTTATGCTGGGACAACAGATAGAACCTGACTCTTTGGCACAAATTGTAATGTACTGTCATCATAGATATTGCAAACTCACTCACTGTCTCTTGAGGTTATTCACCCCATTAGGAACAATTCTTGTTAAAATTAAAAGAATTTTAATTTTAGTTTTAGCTTTTAATTTTAGTTTTTTTCCAAGGAAATATATACACACAGTTAAACAGCACAGCCAACCTCCAACCTAAAGATAAATGACTCAAGCAGCTAAGCAGCGTCAGCAAAAATTATAAAATTGGGTAGTTTGGTAGTTTGGTGTCAGTAGAAAATCATTTTTTCCCCACTCTCAGCTAAAACCTCAACATTGACTGTTATTTTTGTCTTTTGGCTGGCAGAATCTCAGTTTTTCTTGTCCAAAAGTTGTACAACAAACCATGAGATCAGGTTAAGACATAGACCCAGCCTGTCTCAGAGAGACTTTCATAAAGCTTTTCCTTTTTCTGTCAGCAATGTCATATGTATAAAGTTCAAAAGCCAAATAGTAATATTAAACTTCTAAATACAGAAAGTTTTTCTCTGCAATAATTCCCTTCACTTATGATTTTCTCTAGCCTGACGTAATCATTTTAAACTTTACATATTTTCCTGTTAATTTCATATTTCTAAATAACATTTATAAACTATTCTTTGTATTTCCTATTTTTGATATCACCTGTTTACTTTCTACATGAATGATAAAGAACACATTTCTTGAAATCTCATCTACCAACACACACCCACAGACATGCATGCATGCATGCATGTATGCATGAACACACATGTGAGCATGCCTTCTTCCAATCCTCTCAATAGGTTTTGGTAACATATTATAAAATAGAATTTTTCTTTTGTACAAGTTGTTGCCTTCCCTCGAGGTCATGGTACCTTGTCTGTTTACTTTTTAAATCTATCACTGAGCTTAAGTATCTCTTAATTATATTCAGAAATATTAGGTAATCTCTTACTTGCCTTTTTTAATTTGAGCCCTCAGTGCTGTTCCAGTTTGGACTTGTTGCTCTGTAGGTCTGCTGCACAGTGTTCATCCTGGAATAGCCATTATCAGGAAAAGTTGTGAATGCCCTTCCTTTTAATCTTGGGTTGGAGTTCCTGTTTCGTTGGATCTCAGTTCTTTTTTAAAAATATATTTTATTGATTATACCATTACAGTTGTACTATTTCCCCCCTTCATTCCCCTCCACCCGCATACCCCCTCCCCCACCATTCTCCCCCCTTTAGTTTATAACCACGTGTCTCAAGTTCTTTAGATTCTATATTTCCCCCACTATTCTCGCCCTCCCTCCTATCTATTTTCTACCTACTGTCTATGCTATTTTCTGTGCCTTCTCCCCCCTTCTCCTCCTCCCACCCCCCTGTTGCTAACCCTCCATGTGGTCTTCATTCCTATGGTTCCATTCCTGGTCTAGCTGTCCTCTTGGTTTGCTTTTGTTTTAGGTGTGGTTGTTAATAATTGTGAGTTTGCTGTCCTTTCACTGTTCATATTTTTCATCTTCTTTTTCTTATATAAGTCCCTTTAGCATTTCATATAATAAGGGCTTGGTGATGATGAACTCCTTGAACTTGACCTTATCTGAGAAGCACTTTATCTGTCCTTCCATTCTAAATGAAAGTTTTGCTGGATAAAGCCATCTTGGCTGAAGGTCTTTGGATTTCATGACTTGGAATACTTCTTTCCAGCCCCTTCTTGCCTGTAAGGTCTCTTTTGAGAAATCCGCTGACAGTCTGATGGGTACTCCTTTGTAGGTGACTGTCCCCTTATCTCTTGCTGCTTCTAGGATTCTCTCCATTTTCATTTGGGCTAATGTAATTATGATGTGCCTTGGTGTGTTCCTTCTTGGGTCCAACTTCTTTGGCACTCTCTGAGCTTCCTGGATTTCCTGGAAGTCTATTTCCTTTGCCCGACTGGGGAAGTTCTCCTTTATTATTCGTTCAAATAAGTGTTCCACTCGTGGCTGTTTCTTTCCCCCTTCTGGTACCCCTGTAATCCGGATGTTGGAAAGTTTAAAGATGTCCTGGAGGTTCCTAAGCCTCTCCTCATTTTTTTGAATTCTCATGTCTTCATTCCTTTCTGGTGGGATGTTTTGTTCTTCCTTCTGTTCCATTCCATTGATTTGAGTCCCAGTTTCCTTTCCATTGCTATTGTCTTCCTGGACATCTCCCTTCATTTCAATTAGTTTAGCCTTCATATGTTCCTCTAATTTGTGACTATAATCAACTAGTTCTGTTAACATCCTGATAAACAGTGTCTTGAATTGTGCTTCTGAGAGGCTGACAATTTCTCGGTCGCTGAGAGTTATGGGCTCTGGGCCTTTGAGTTCTTCTTGCGCCATCTTTTGGGCTGTTTGTGCCTGTTATGTAAACAGGATTGGAGCCTTAGGTGTTCACTAGAGCAGGGCAATTAAATTGCTGGGTTGTGACATTGTATGTGGGGGGTGAGGTCAAAGAGGAACAATGGCGTCTTGTCTGCCGCTTGCCACCGCTGCAGCTATAGGTGCTGCAGCTGCCACCGTCACTGGGCCCACATGTTTTGTCCCACTGCATGTGAGTGTGCCACCGCCATCAGCCCTCACCCCCTGGGACCTGCGTGGTCTGTCTCACTGTGCGCGAATGTGCGACCGCGGTCAGTGTGCCCCACACCCTGACTGAGTCTGGGCCACTTGCGCGCCTAGGTCGGGGGATCTGTCCTGCCTGACCCTGTTCTGCTGCTGGCTCCGCCCCTCTTACTGTCCCCGTTGCACGGTTAGATGTAGTCGGACTTCCGTATAATTCAATTTTCTGTTCTTTGGCTGTGTCTTTGTTCTCCAAACCTTTGTTGTATTCAAACTTGGTTGTGGGAGAAGGCACAGTGTTTCCACCTATTCCTCCATCTTGGCGGAAGTCCCTCAGTTCTTTTTTAAAAATTGTGTCCTAATTTGCTGGAACACTTCTAGTAGCTCTCTGAGAAATAGTGTGTGGATAGTATAGAAAAAAAAAAGACCTCTCTTATATCTGTAGAGACATTTATTTTAGCTTAAAAATTGCTTAGCGTTTTCACTGGGTGCTGAATTCTAGGTTGGAAATAATTATTTTTCAGACTGAATCCCCATTGTTTTCGAGCTCTTTGTATTGATCTATGGAACTTTTATTTAACATGTTGAAAATTTGGTGATCAAGTTATCTGACTTCTCTGTCTTAGTTTCCTAATGTCTTAAAGATGGAGCTAATAGTAGTAGCTACCAACTAGTGTGACTTTATATACAGCATCATATTGAATTTTAATTCAATAAGACAAGTTTTATTTTTTATCATTGATTTCATGGTATACCACTGTTGTGTTTTTGTATTCAACTTTTTTTTGCATCTTAACATTTAAACCTAACTACTTATAACTGGTATATATTTGGGTTTTCTAAGATCCTGTTTGACAGTCTTAGTATTTAACTTGGTCATAACTTGCATTTGGTTTATTTATACATTTGCTCATATAATTTGGTTTAGAATATATCACCAATTCACACATTTTCTATTTGAATCATTTGTTTTATATTCCTTTTTAGTTCATTCCTGCCTTATTTTAATTAATCAATGTTTTTTATTTTGCTCACTTTCCCTCTGTTAACATATCAGTTATAAGTTCTTCTACTATGTTAGTAATTACTTTAGAAAGTATAGGAAGAATTTTTAGCTTATCATAGTTTGATACTGCTAGGATATTTAAGCTCCACTTATCCCTTTTACAGTTTTTGCATTATTTTTGTCAAGAAAAAATATTGCAATATTGTTGCTTTTGTCAAGCAACAATATTATTTTAGCTTTATTTATAATTTAAAGTACAAAATACTACAATTAGAGTCATTATTCATTTGTATATATTTATATTTATATGTATTTAAAGATTTTATTTATTTATCTTTAGAGGGGAATGGAAGGGGAATAGGAGAGAAATATCAATGTATGGTTGCCTCTTGTGCGTCCCCCACTAGGAACTGGCCTGCAACCTAGGCATGTGCCCTTACTGGGAATTGAACTGCAGTTGTTTGGTTCACAGGTCCACGCTCAATCCACTGAGCTACGCCAGCCAGGGATCATTTATACTTTTGTGTGGATTATTTTCCTATTGCCTGAGAAATTTTTATCTTATAGTGTTGGTCTGCTGGTGAGAAAGTTCTCTAGACTTTTTTGATCTGAAAGTCTTTTTATCTCACCCACATTGTTGAAAAATATTTACCTTGGGCATAGAGTTTTATGTTGGTAGTTCTGTTTATTTGTTTTCATTTTAACACTTTAAAAATGTGTTAAAGTGAACATGTTGCCCTGTGGCTTATGTTGTTTCTTTTGAGCAGTGTGACTTTAGTTTTAATACTGTTCTTCTGGATGCTTTTAAAGATTTTTAATTGAATTTTTTTTGTTACATTGGTTAACAAAGTTGCATAGGTTTTAGGCATTCAGTTCTATAATACATAATCTGTATATTGTATTATGTGTTTACCACACCAAGTCAAGACTCCTTCTGTCACCATTTATCACACTGTACCCTCTCCTGCCTTCTCCCACCCCCATTTCTCTCTGGTAATGATCATGTGACCATACTATTGTCTGTGTCCATGAGATTTTCTTCTTTCTTTCTTTCTCTCTTTCTCTCTCTCTCTCTTTCTTTCTTTCTTTCTCTTTCTTTCTTTTTCTTTCTTCTGCTTTTAAGGATTTTATCTATGCCTTTGTTTTTTAGCAGCTTGATTGTGATGTGCCTACATGCAGTTTTCCTTTTGTGTATTCTGCTTATGGTGCACTGAGTTGCTCAATTCTGTGGATTTACATCTTTCATTAGTTTTGTAGCTTTTTGGGTATTGACTCTTTGAATATTGCGTCTAACCCATTCCTTCTCTTCTCCAATTACATATATGTTAGACCTTGACTGCATCCTGCATGTCTTTTATGCTTTATTATGCTTATTTACCTTTCATTTTGCTTATGTGATTGGGAGTTTTAGTATTTTTCTATGAACTTATTTTGGAGTTATATAATCCTTTTCTTGTTAAACCCATGCACTGAGTATTTGTTTTTGTAATGTAGAATATCCAACTGATTTTTAAATAATTTTTTCAATTAAAATTTACTTTCAATGTTAATTTGTATTAGTTTCAGGTATACAGCTTAATGTTTACTTTGTTTACTTAATGTTTACTTAATGTTTACTTAATGTTTACAGTCATATACTTTATTTATATAGTGTTCCCTTTGGCATATTCAGTATCCAACTGACATTGTATACAGACATCATAATATTATCGACTGTATTCCATATGTTTTACTTTACATTCCCATGACTATTTTGTAATTACCAATTTTGTACTTTTTAATCCCCCCACCTCTTTAATCCCTTCACCTCTTTCTTGAGGTGAGTTCTCCAAACCCCCTCACCTCTGGCAACCACCAGTACATTCTCTGTGTCTATGTGTCTGTTTTAATTTTGTTTGTTCATTTAGTTTGTTCTTTAGATTCCACACATATGTGAAATCCTGTGGCATTTGTTTTTCACTGACTGACAAATTTCACTGAGCATAATACCCTAAACATTTATCAGTGCTGTCACAAATGGTAAGATTTTATTCTTTTTGTAATATTCCATTGCATATATTTACCACTGTTTTTATGTACTTGTCTATTTTTTTTCAAATATTTTACCTATTTACTTTTATAGAGAGGGTAAGAGAGGGGGAGAGGGAGAGAAACATTATCAATTGGTTTCCTCTCCAATGAACCCCAAACAGGGACTAAACAAACCCACAACCCAGGCGTGTACCCTGACCAGGGATCTAATCAGTGACATTGCTTTGTGAGATGATGCCCAACCAACTGAACTACACGGGTTAGGGCTCCACTCATTTATTGGTGAGCACTTGAGTTGTTTCCATATCTTGCTATTGTAAATAATACTGAATGAGCACAGGGATGTACATATTCTTTCAAATTAGTGTTTTGTGTTTTTTTTTTTGGTTGATAAATCCCCAGAAGTGGAATCACTACATCATAGGCAGTTCCATTTTTTATTTTTAAAGGAAACTTCATACTCTTCATACTCCATAGTGGCTGCATCAATATGCATTCCCATCAACAGTGCACAAGGATTCCCTTTGCTCTACATCCTGGCCAACACTTGTCATTTGTGCATGTGTTGATGATAGCCATGCTGACAGATGTGAGGTGATATTTCATTGTGGTTTGAATTTGCATTTCTATAACAATTGTCAATATTGAACATCTTTTAAAATGTCTATGGGCCATAAGTATATATCATCTTTGGATAAGTGCCTATTAAGTTCTTTTGCCCATATCTTAATTGGATTGTTTTTTTTTTTTTTGGTGTTGAGTTTTATAGGTTCTCTATAAATTTTGGATATGAAACCCTTATCAGATATATCAGTGAATATATTATACCATTCAGTGGGTTGTCTTTTCATTTTTTAAAAATTTCATCTTTATTGTATTTTTTTTCTAGTACCATTTTGTTGATGGTTTCCTTTGCTATGCAAAAACTTCTTAGTTTGATGTATTCTCATATATTTATGAAAAAATAAATATAGAAAATAAATAAATAAAGGAAAATTTTGTTTCCCTTGCCCAAGGAGATATATCAGAAAAATATTGCAAAGAGATATGGAGGCTTAGGTAAACATGCCTCAACTCCACCCACAACTATAGAAGAAAAATACAACTAGACTACAAAAACAAATATCACCAAGCATTGTAAGAAAACTGGGCTCTGTTAAAGTCTGACAACCAAGGATGTAAAGAAGCTACATTCATTCAGGCAGATAGGATGGGCGGAAGCATGGTGACATGCAGAGAGGCACCAAGGGGCATGAAGAGGTGATGAGGTGTGGAGAGGCATAGAGATGCAGAGTGCTGCAGGGAAGCACAAAGATGGAAATGGGTTGTCCCACATTCATATATGGTAGACACAAATTGGGGAGGATACCTCAGGAGTGAGGAATATCAGGCCCACACCAGACCACTGAGCCCAGGTTCCAGGTCCAGGAAGATAAATCCCCATAACTGTGGCTATAAAAACCAGTGGGGGGTTGGGTGGAAGGAGAAACTGTGGGATTTTCAGTTCCTGTTAAAGGGCCCATAATGAACTTAGGTTTCATGCAGAACCACCCCCTCTGATTTTCAGCACCAGGGGAACAGCTGGTAGGGCACCAGTGACATATGGGGAAAAAGTAAAGAGACTGGCAGCAGGGTGAGTGCTAGGAGACAGGTTCCTTCTGGGAAATACTCCAACAGCCAGGCAGAGGCATTGTCCCCTCCAAGCCCTCCCCCACACAGAGCAACAAAGCTTTGACACGTGTTGCCCCATCCTGGTGATTACCTAAGGATCCATCTCATACAACTTAACAGGAGCACTTTTCTTAAAGAGACAACACTACTGAGACAGGGAGCCAAAGCAGCTCTAATACACAGAAACAAACACATTGAGGCTGTCAAAATTATGAGAGTAATATGGCCCAAGTGAAAGAATGGAACAAAACTTTAGAGAAAGAACTGAACAAAATGAAGACAAGCAACCTATCAGATGCACAGTTCAAAATACTGGTTATCAGGATGCTCCAGAAACTCACCAAGAACTTCAACAGCATAAAAAAGACCCAGGCAGAAATGAAAGTTACATTAAGTAAAATAAATAAAAATCTACAGGAAATCAAAAGTGGAGGGGATGTGTCACAGACTCTGTCCAGCAGAGTCTGCTGTTGTGGTTGACAACAAGAATCAGTTCACAGGTGACAACAACCCTGTGGAGAAAAAGGGAACAGACACGACTACTCTCTCAAGGGGAGAGTGCCTATGGTGCCTCGGCCACTCCCTCAAGAGGGGAGCACCCCAACCCTTGCCTAGACAGGCTTTTATTGTTTTCCTGGGGTCTTACATCAAAGAAAGATTTGTTATCTATCACATAGAATATTATTGTCTACATTCTAGGTACAATCAAGAAAATGAAAATAACATGTAGAGAGGAATGACGATGAGCTCATTAGCTCTGTCCTTGGGAGAACTCATACAGGCTTTGGATATTACTTTGAAGATAGACAATACACATTTATTGTTTTAGACCAGGGTGATGGAGTTTTAGCAAGAGCAAGCCACAACAGTCTGTATGCATTTTCTAGGCCTTATTCCCATGGAAAAACTTGGTTTGAGGGTCTGGCTTCTGCCCACCACTTCGCATCTCTAGGTTTTCCATACAGAGCTGAGTCATATTTGCCTGGCCAAGACAAACCAGTTTCCTATAATTCCCCTCCCCTTTTTTTCTTTTTCTTTTATTGTTAAGGCTGTTGTGGTGACAAATCCCACAAGACTTGCTACTTGCTAGTCTCTTTTCTGACTTTGGGAAAATAATTTGTAAATGCATTGTCATATACAAAACATCATTATTTTTTTTTTAAAACACTCCCACAGATTCCTGCACTGGAAACTTCTTTACTCTTTTTTTTAAAGATTTTATTTATTTATTTATTTTTAGAGGGGAAGGAAAGAGGGAGAGAAACATCAATGTATGGTTGCCTTTTGTGCGTCCCCTGCTGGTAGTTAGCCTGCAAGGAACCGGCCTGCAACCCAGGCATGTGCCCTGACTGGGAATCGAACCGCGATCGTCTGGTTCGCAGGCCCGTGCTCAATCCACTGAGCTATGCCAGCCAGGGCTACAAAACATTATTAAAATCAGTCTCTTGCTTAGTTAAGCATTGAATGTCCTGCAACTGTTGGTGTAACTCCAGTTGCAATTTATTGATTTGTCCCTTTAAATTAGTAGAAAAAGCTCCTCTTAGGTCATGTTGAATATCAC
Source organism: Sturnira hondurensis (assembly GCF_014824575.4). NCBI lineage: Eukaryota > Metazoa > Chordata > Mammalia > Chiroptera > Phyllostomidae > Sturnira > Sturnira hondurensis. The sequence continues at coordinate 39,244 of NW_028083107.1, forward strand.
TTCAGGAGTATTGGCTGGAGTTTCATTGTAGTGGGGTGACACACAGTTTGGAGAAACCAGGATCACAGGTCAGCTGCTGACGGATCACTAGCGCATCCTGGCATTCACCAATCCGGTTGAGCAGAAAGCCAAGTCAGGATTTCTTGATCAATTTGGGCCTGTTGAAACATTTCTAAAGTGGAATTGGTTAAGAGAACATCAACAATATGAGGAGTATGAACTGATTCAACGAGGGCAGCAGTTGCCGTGGCTGCAGTAGCTGAGACAATTATAGCAGAAACAATAAATACAATCAAAGTGCCAAAAAACCATCAGACTCTTAAAGAGGCCAGTGCATTGTTAAGTGCTATTATGCCTTGGGGATCTTCCCATTCTCTGGTTACATTAACTGGCACCCATATAAACTGTAGTGAGGCTTAACTGAGTAATATTGAGACAAGAAAGACAGCTGGTGTATATAGAGCCTGCAGGAACAGGCAAAGAATCAATTTTTGCTGATTTATTATAAAAGACTTGAGCTGTCCTTGGAGTTGCCAAAAACAAGTAAGGGCGAGAGGTACAAACCGTGACCCAACCTTGTTTTGAAGGGCCATCCCGATAGAGTCTCACATGTGAGACTTCAGGCAGAACTGAAAGTATTGTTTTGTCAAGCTTAGCCAGTACTTTCCACTTAGCTCCCTAGTTTTCTACTACAAAAGACTTTTGGGGAGAAAAGCAACAGTAGCATTTGGTCCTGTGCACAAAGACCAAGAGATTGAGTCTCTGTGGCTTATGTCTAAAGTACAAGGTGGAACTGGAGGGGGATTGAGAGTATGATAAATCCTCTCCTGGGCATGCAGGCCAATTATAGTTACTATAGAAAACTGATAGTAATTATTGTATTACTCTTTGCTTGCAGCATAAAGTTGCTCCTTTAAAGGAAAACACAAAGTGTCAATAAGAACAGAGAAATAAATGAGCAAATACTTAGTAACATAAACTGCCTTTTTTGACACCAGAATCCAGTGCTTGTTTTCTTCTAGTTGGCCAGTGCCAGCTGTGCCACCTGGTCTGCTAGCTGATCAGTTTTCATCTCCAGGTAGCAGAGTTTGATGTCTGTTTTGTTATAAAGCTTCACTCTTTTAGCCGGAAGCCAGACAAGACCTGTAGGAATGGAAACACATGCATACCCACTTCTCCATATTAAGAGATCTACAGGACTCTGCCAAGAGTCATTTTCCAGCTGATCTCTGTATAAAGCCTGAGGATAAGATGACTTTTGGTTCTTTCTTCTGAAAATGTTTCTCAGTTGGAGTATAGAGTGATTCATCACAATTTAGAAAATTATAAGTAAACATAGGTAACATAGTCAAATTTTGGGGGGTAGACTCCTGATTCCCCCTTTTTGTTTTTTAAGAAGATTTTTAAAGGTATGATCTGCGCATTCAACAGTTGCCTGACTGGGTAGATTATAAGGTATCCCTGTTTTATGTTGGATATTCCAGTGCTGAAGGAAGACCTGAGTAGAATGTGCAAGGTATCCAGGGCCATTATCAATTTTAATTTGCTGAGGCCATCCTAAATAAGTAAAGGCTTCAAGCCAGTGGACTTGTATATTTTTAGCAGGTTCTCCTGTTAAAGCAGATGCATGTAGGGCACCAGAATAAATATCAATAGAAATATGAATGTATTTGAATTTTCCAAAGGGAATATAATGAGTGACATCTGTTTGCCACATTATTTGAGAAGTTAGTCCTCAAGGGTTAACTCTCATGGATGAAGATGTCTTAGTGTAAGGGCTTGGCAGTCAGGGCATTGTTTAATATTTTGCTTAACTTGGGAATGATAAAGAAACAAACAGTCTTTTAACTTTTTCTATTACTTTTTCTATTTAGCTTCAGAGGTTTGATTTTTGCCCTCCTGGAAGGGCTCCTCTTGGCTTTTAGTCCTTAACACTTGGCTTTCTAGTTTGCAACAGGTGAGCCTTTCTTACTATATTACACATGAATGTGGTATATATCTTTTTACTTTATTTCTTTTTACCCTTCTCTTTCATAACCTTTTACTTTCTTAATTCCTTTCTTTCTTTCTTTTTATTTACTTTCTAAATATTTCTTTTTTTCTCTAATACAATCTTCTTTTAGCTTGCACAGACTATCTCGACTTACACAGGCCCTCTTCAACTTGCATAATCCTTCTGCAACTCTTCTAGCCCATTTTAGTTTGCTCTTTTTGACTCATTCAGACATAATTAACTTTAGAATGATTCACATTTAATTGTATTTATTTTCAAGATAAAATGCTATAATTTATACCTTTTGTTAAAAAACTATATATTTTTCTAATTTAATTAAAATTCTTAACTTTAGTGACAATTAAAGTAAGTAATTAGCATGCTTTAGATTGACAAATTTATGAACACATTCACAACTTTTAGAAACAGTTTTTCTCTACTGGCAAATGCACTTGCTTTTTTTTTATTCTTGATGATTACTGCATTCTTGCAATGTACTCAAAAGTGAGCTGTCTCATTATCTAGTGCCCTTGAAAATTTTTTAGGGAGGTTGAAGAAGAGGGAGGGAAGATATTAAGGTCAGCATAGTTTGTTCCCAGGACTGAAGCAGTCCCTGGGTCTTCAGAAAGAGGATTCAGAATGGTTAAAAGACACATTTTCTCATTTTTTTTCGTTCCTGTATTTTTTACTGACTGAGGGAAGTGAGATCTTTTTCTTTCTTTAATAAGAAAAAGAAAAAAAAAAGAAAAAAATTCTTTCTGAGTAGAATATGGTGTAACAATATTAGAAATCTCATTCTATCTATCAAAACATTTTGAAACTGAGATGTTACTTTTAAAACAGAAACAAAAATAAAATTCAAGCAAACCAGTATTTTCAAATTAAATTCTCTAAAGGAGGGAGCAAGACACTAGTCTTTATCTCACACTACCTGGTGCTGTTTCAACTTCTGCCTAACTTTTCCTAAATAACTAAGGCTAAAGATCCCTTATCAGGGAGATATTTAGCAGCTTTTAGAAAACTGCTAAATTAGCATAAAACATTGCTCTTGTTCTTTAGAGAGCCCGTTCCTGTTGTTAAAAAGTTCCATTTTTACTTTCCATTTCTGCCATTTCAGATTCCGTACCCCATAGTAAACCCTATCTAATTAGCTGTTGGGGAGTATAGTGTGGTGGGTCAGAAATGAACTGTTGGTGAAAACCGTCAGGGAGGGCTGCCTGGTCCAGGGTACCCTAACCCCACTTATGGGCTTCAGGTTTTTCCCACGTGTCTAAGACTGCGACGGGAGGGGGGGCGGGTCCAAGCACCAGGTGACCAACCTTTATATTGTGCTCCCTGACCGAGCCCAGAGTTAAATTACTGTGATTTGAAGTCCCTATGAGGTGCCTGCACATCTCGGGGATTGACCCCAGACACCTCTGCAAGGCCTCTACTCACGTAGGAACACTTGAGACCTAAGCTGGAGGGAGGATTTTCTTATTTTTGATGTCTGAGACACTCATAAACAACCCTGTTAACTAACTCTGAGTTCTCAAAGCAATCTTTGGAGTCCAGTTGAAACGGAAACACTCATTTACTATCTGCTTTTCTGTTCATAGGCAGGCGGAGGGAAAAGGCAGAATCAAAAGGGCTGCAAAAAGCAGCTTTTAAAGAAAGAATGTGCAGAGCCACTTGTAAAAAAAGCTAATTGAAAGGAAATTTCGTTGCTCTCTCTCCCAAGCCTAAAACCTGATTGGGGATTGTGCTGCGGGGATGGGCTTGTGAGTGTTTTTTTACAGTGTCCTCTTGTTCCATGGGCTTTTGCTTGCAGTTGGCAGGAAACCTAGTGTTCTGTCCTGGCCCACATCCAACTCATACCTGTCACTGGTGTCTTTATTGCGGCGAGTGCCCTTGTCGCTCTTAAATGCTCCAACTGTGCCCGCGGGGTGCGGCAATTGCCAGAGAGCGAGAGCAAGGCTTCTGCTTACTAAAGATAGTGTGGTCCCAAGAAATGGTGACCTTGGAAAGATGCCCCTTTTCCCTAAAATACAACACACCCTACACCCTCTGAAAAGCACTTGGTGTCGTCTGCCCTTACCTGGGCTTTTGCGCGCGTTCCACCCATGTTGTTGTGTTGGCCACAACCTGAGATCCTTCTTCGTTGACAGCCTTCACATCGCTGTTCGGGCATCATATGTCACAGACTCTGACCAGCAGAGTCCGCCTGTTGTGGTTGATGACGAGAATCAGTTCACAGGTGACAACAATCCTGTGGAGAAAAAGGGAACAGGCAGACTACTCTCTCAAGGGGAGAGTGCCTATGGTGCCTCCGCCACTCCCTCAAGAGGGGAGCACCCCAACCCTTGCCTAGATAGGCTTTTATTGTTTTCCTGGGGTCTTACATCAAAGAAAGATTTGTTATCTATCACATAGAATATTATTGTCTACATTCTAGGTACAATCAAGAAAATGAAAATAACATGTAGAGGGGAATGACGATGAGCTCATTAGCTCTGTCCTTGGGAGAACTCATACAGGCTTTGGATATTACTTTGAACATAGACAATATACATTTGTTGTTTTAGACCAGGGTGATGGAGTTTTAGCCAGAGCAAGCCACAACAGTCTGTATGCATTTTCTAGGCCTTATTCCCACGGGAAAACTTGGTTTGAAGATCTGGCCCCTGGCCACCACTTTGCATTTGTAGGCTTTTCATACAGAGTTGAGTCACATTTGCCAGGCCAAGATAAACCGGTCCCCTACAGGGATGAAGCTGAAATCAAATCAGTGATTTAGAACACAAGGAAGGAAAAAGCATTCAATCAGAACAGCAGGAGGAAAAATGAATTAATAAAATAAGGACAGGGTTAGGAAAACTCAGGACATCCTTAAGGTACCAACAGTAGAGAACCTTTTAAAAGGCCAAAGCGCAAAACTTCATTTTCAGTCACTTACCCTGGGTGCCAAAATAGGGAAGGCAGTGTAGACTAGAGATGCCTGAGTAGAGTCTGGGGTTGGTGGCTCTGGTGAGAGAACTGATGGAACAGCTGCCAGGATCCCTGTGCTAATCCATTCCCCATACTACAGAAGCCAACTTTTTCAGGCAAAGCACTCCTCTCTCAATGGCAACAGCCTGAGAGGAAGAAATAGCCTCACCCAAAGGAATTACTCTGCCCCACCATGCGGTGCTGAAGCCTGACTTCTGATTACAGATTGACTAGATTGACAACAGATCAGTTTAACAGCATATTAGTTTAACATCTAAGGTAGAAAATTCAAAGAAGCAGCCAAAATAGGAAGCAAAGAAACAGACCCCAAATGAAAGAACAAGAGAGTTTTCCAGAAGAACTAGATGAAACAGAAGTAAGTGATTAACGAGATAGAGCATTTAAAGTAATGATTATAAGGATACTCAACAGCATGAAAAAAGACACAGAAACCATAAAAAATCAGTCAGAAATAAAGAATGCAATATCTGAGATAAATAATATACTGGAAGGAATAAGTGGGTTAGATCAAGCAGAGGACTGAATCAGTGATTTGGAAGACAAGGTAGGAAAAAAAAAAACAGAGCAGCAAAAAGAAAATTGAATTTTGAAAAATGAGGAGTGCCTAGGAAACATTTTGGACAAAAATGAAGCATAACAATATCCATGTCATGGGAATACCAGAAAGAGAAGAAAGTGAGCAAGGGATTGAGAAACTATTTGAAGAAATGATAATTGAAAACTTCCCTAATCTGCTGAAGGAAAAAGTCAGACAAGTCTAGAAAGCTCAGAGAGTCCCAAACAAGTAGGACCCAAAGAGGCCTACACCAAGACACATCAGAATTAAAATGACGACACTTAAAGATGAGGAGAGAATCCCAACAGCCCCAGGAGAAAAGCAGGAAATTACCTACAAAGGAGCACAAATTAGACTGTTATCTCATTACTCTTCAGAAACATTACAGGTCAGAAGTGAGTGGCGTGAAATATTCCAGGTGATGAAAAGCAAGGACCTACAGCCAGGAAGGCTATCATTTAAAATCAAAGGAGAAATAAGGTGCTTCTCAGACAAGAAAAAATAAAGGAGTTTGTTAACACCAAACCAATACTGCAATAAATGTTAAAGGGCTTGTTTTAATAATAATAAGAAGAAAATGAGAAAGGGGGAAAACCAGACAGAAACAGTCTAACAATAAAATGGCACTATATATGTATCTATCAATGATCACCTTAAATGTACCTGGCTAAAATGTTCCAACCAAAACTCAGAGGGTAGCTGAATGGATGAGAAAACAAGATCCAACTCCAGCTGGTGTGGCTCAGTGGATTTAGTGTCCACATGTGAACCAAAAGGTCACTGGTTTGATTCCCAGTTGGGGCACATGCCTGGGTTGCAAGCCAGGTCCCCAGTAGGGGGCACTGAGAGACAACTACACATTGATGTTTCTCTCCTTTTCTTTCTCCCTCCCTTCCCTCTCTCTAAAAATAAATTAAAATATTTTTAAAATTTTTTGAAAAGGGGATGGAAAAAGATATTTTATGCAAATTGAAAAGAAAAAACCTGAGGTAGCAGTACTCATGTCTGACAAAATAGACTTTAAAAGTAGGAGCTAAAGAAGGACACTACATACTAATAAAGGGGACAATCCAACAAGAGGATATAACCATAGTAACATTTATGCACCCAATATAAGAGAACATAAATATGAAAAGCAAACCACTTTTTAAAATATTTTGTTTATTTATGTTTTAGAGAGAGGAAGGGAGTGAGAGGGGGAGAACTATCAAAGTGTGGTTGCCTCTCACACACCCCCTACCTGGGACCTGGCCTGCAAATCAGGCATGTGCCCTAGACTGGGAACTGAACCTGCAACCCTTTGATTTGCTGGCTGGCACTTAACAACTGAGCCACACCAGTAAGGGTATAAAGCAAATCTTTATGGACATAAAAAGAGAAATCAACAGAAATACAGTCATAGTTGGGGTGATTAACACCCCACTGTTTTCAACGGATAGATTTTCTAGGCAGAAAATCAACCAGGAGACAGTGGCCTTAAATGACACACTAGATCAAATGGATAAACATACTTTTCAAGTGCACATGGAGTGTTTTCCAGAACAGACCACATGCTAGGACACAAAACATAAGTCTCAATACATTTAAGAAGATGGAAAGTATATCAAACATCTTCTCTGACCACAATGCTATGAAACTAAACAACAATCACAAGAACAACATTGAAGAATAAACAAAGACATGGGAGCTAAATAACATGTTATTAAACAATGAATGGGTCAAAAACAAGATCAAGTAAGAAATGAAAAGATACCTTGAAACAAGTAAAAATGAGGACACTACAATCCAAAATGTGTGGGACAGTGGGAAATTTCTGTCTTAGGATAAAATAGACATCTGAACAAGGGAAATTACTAGCACTATAGGCTTATCTAAAAAAAAAAAAAAAACACAGGAAAAAGTTCAAATAATCCTAACTTCACACTTAAAGGAACTGAAAAAGAAATGAAAACAAAGCACAATGTGAGTAGAAGGAAGGAAATAATTAAGATGAGAGCAGAAATAAGTGAAATAGAGTCTAAAAAAATGATACACAAGAAAAAGAAATCCCGGGACTAGGAAGATGGTGATGGAATAGGACGGAGCAGATTCCACTTCCCATTACACATGGGAGAAAAAACTGGCGGATCTATGGAGAAACAGAGCAAACAGCCAACAGTACAGCATATATGAAAATAAGAGACCAGAATTTGTAGCGGACACTGAAAAACCAGATGGTAAGGAGACGGCTGCAGGACAGTAGGGTCCCAGGGACCAGTGCGGAGACAGGGGTGGCAGCAGCCTCAGCCTGCACCCTGCACCTGGCACCGGCATCGGGTCTACCACGGACTCCTTGGAAGCCTTGGGCCTGCCACAGGGTCCTTGGGAAAGAGCTGGTCATCAGCTCCCTCCCTCCCCAGCCAAGCAGGGTTTGGGCAACACCAGGATAAACCTGGTGGCTTAAGGTTGCAGAGAGGGGAGTAAGGAAGAAAAGGCAAACACAAGGGCTGTGATCACCGGGGAGTCTGTAGTTGCTGGCTCGGGAGAATTGTGAGGTGCAGTGTTGGGCTCTGACTCTGATAGTGACTGGTCTGGCTGGAGAATTGGGCTGTACTGAGCTGACAGCAGGCTTGATTATAAGGAATTTCTCAAAAAGTAAACTGTTTGAAGGATTCTCCTGTGATAGCTGCTTGGCTTACTTCCCACCCAGACTGGCAGCAAGGTTGGACAGAAAGCTCCGAGTTCCCCATAGCACTTGTAAGGGTTCACACTCAAATCCACAGTACTCAGGCAGCCTGGCCGGGCACACACACCTGCACCCCAGCACATGGCAATAACCCTGAGGGAAGAGTGCTCTGAAGAGGACCTGAATCCCCTGCATGGGGTGCTGGGGAGAGGCACCAGACTAGCTCTTGGGAAGAGTGTTCACAAGACTGGCTGGGCTGAGTACATATCCAGAAGGGAGAAAGGCCACACCAATTGCCCTAAGCCTGCTGCATCCAGCAAGAAGAGAAAAACTGGTTTGACCAGTTTGAAACCAACAAGAGGTGCTTTTAAAAATAAAAGTAATCTTTTATTTTTTAATTTTATTATTGTATCTTTCAATATCTTTTTCATATCTTTCCTACTTTTTTTATTTAATTCTTCTTCAAGTACAGTATTCTGTCTTATATTCCCAGGCCTGCCCCCCCAAGTACTCCCCACCTTCCTCCCATTTTCACCCCCCATATTAGTTATTGTTCATGTGTCCTTTATACTTGTTCATGTGAATCCTTCCCCTTTTCCCCTGTGATTCTCTCCACTCTCCCCTCTGGTCCCTGTCAGCCTGTTCTGTATTTCAGTGTCTTTGGACATATTTTGCTTCTTTGTTTGTTGTGTTGTTTAGATTCCTCTTAAAGGTGAGATCATATGGTATTTGTCTTTCAACATATGGCTTATTTCACTCAGCATAATGCTTTCCAGTTCCACCCATGCCCTTGCAAAGGGTAGGAGCTCCTTCTTTCTTTCTGCTGCATAGAATTCCATTTTGTAAATGTACCATAGGTTTTTGATCCATTCATTTATTGATGGGCATCTAGGTTGCTTCCACCTCTTGGCTATTATAAATTGTGCTGCTATGAACATTGGTGTGCATAGGTTCTTTTGGATTGGTGTTTCAGGGTTCTTAGGATATACTCCTAACAATGGAATTGCTGGGTCTAAAGGCTTGTTCATTTTTAGTTTTCTAAGAAAATTCCATACTGTTTTCCATAGTGGTTGTACGAGTCTGCAATCCCACCAACAGTGAACTAGGGTCCCCTTTTCCCCACAACATCTCCAGCACTTATTTGTTGCTTTGTTTATCACGGCCATTCTGACTGGTGTAAAGTGGTATCTCATTGTGGTTTTAATTTGCATCACTCTGATAGCTAGCGATATTGAGCATCTTTTCATGTGTCGCTGGATCCTCTGTATGTCCTCCTTGGAGAGGTGTCTGTTCAAGTCCTTTGCCCATTTAAATTTTTTTCTAGATTTTATTTATTTATCTATAGAGGGGAAAGGAAGGAGAGAAGGAGAGACATATCAATGTATGGTTGCCTCTCATGAGTACCCTGCTGGGAACTGGCCTGCAACTCAGTCATGTGCCCTGACTGGGAATCGAACCTCGATCGTGTGGTTTGCAGGCCTGCGCTCAATTCACTGAGCTATGCCAGCCAGAGCCCTTTGCCCATTTTTTAATTGGGTTGCTTGTCTTCTTTGAGTGGAGTCATGTGAGTTCTTTGTATATTTTGGAGATTAATCCTTTGTATGAGGTATCATGGGCAAATATGTTTTCCCAAACAGTTACTTCACTTTTTATCTTGATACTGTTTTCCTTAGCCATGCAGAAGCTTTTAATTTCATGAGATCCTATTTTTCATTCTTTCCTTTATGTCCATTGCTCTAGGGGATGTATCAGTAAAAATATTGCTGCGTGAAATATCTGAGATTTTCCTGCCAATGCTTATATTTAAGTCTTTTATCCATCTTGAGTTTATTTTGGTGTTTCGTGTAAGTTGGTGCTTGAATTTCATTTTTTGCATGTAGCTGTCCAGTTCTCCCAACACCATTTGTTGAAGAAGCTATCTTTACTCCATTTTATGTTACTGCCCCCTCTGTCGAATATTAATTGACTGTAGAGATTTGGGTTTATTTCTGGGCTCTCTGTTCTATTCCATTGGTTTATGTGCCTGTTTTTATGCCAGTACCATGCTGTTTTGATTACAGTGGCTTTATAATACAGTTTGATATCAGGTATTGTGATCCTTCCTACTTGGTTCTTTCTCAAAATTGCGGCTGCTATTCTGGGTCTTTTATAGTTCCATATAAATTTTTGAAGTGTTTGTTCTATGTCTGTGAAATATGCCATTGGTACTTTAATAGGTATTGCATTAAATCTGTAAATTGCTTTGGGTAGTATGGACCTTTTGATGATGTTAATTCTTCCAATCCATGAACATATTATATGTTTCCATTTGTCTGTGTCTTCCTTGATTTCTTTCTTCATTGTTGTATAGTTTTCTGCAACACAGGTTGCACAACACAGGTCTTTTGCCTCCTTGGTTATGTTTATTCCTAGGTATTTTATTTTTGTTTTTGCTATATAGAATGGGATTTTTTTCTTTATTTATGCTTCTGACATTTCATTGTTGGTACACAAAAATGCCTTTGATTTCTGGATATTGACTTTCTAACCTGCTGTTTTGCCAAATTCATTTATTAGTTTGAGCAGGTTTTTGGTAGAGGCTATAGGGTTTTCCATGTACACTATCATGTCATCTTCGAACAATGCCAGTTTTGTTTCCTCCTTTCCGATTTGGATGCCTTTTATTTCCTTTTCTTGTCTGATTGCTGTGGCTAGACCTTCCAATACTTTATTGAATAGACGTGGTGAAAGTGGACAATCATCTCTTGTTCCTGATCTAGTGGAAAAGCTTTTACTTTTTGCACATTGAGTATGATGTTGGCTATAGGTCTTCCATATACGGCCTTTATTATATTGAACAATGCTCCCTCTATTCCCATTTTTCTGAGTGCCTTCATCATAAATAGGTGTTGTACCTTATCAAAAGCTTTCTCAGTATCCCTGGCGGGTGTAGCTCAGTGGATTGAGCTCAGGCCTGTGAACTAGATGATCGTGGTTAGATTCCCAGTCAGGGCACATGCCTGGGTTGTAGGCCAGTTCCCGGCAGGGGACACACAAGAGGCAACCACACGTTGATAGTTCTCTCTTTCTCTCCTTTCCTTCCCCTCTAAAAATAAATAAATTCAATCTTAAAAAAAGCATTTTCTGTGTCTATTGATATAATCATGTGGTTTTTGTCTTTGCCTTTGTGTATGTGATGTATTACATTTACTGATTTGTGAATATTGAACCATCCTTGCATCCCTGGGATGAATCCCACTTGGTCATGGTGTATGATCTTTTTGATGTATTATTGGATGTGATTTGCCAATGTTTTATTGAGGATTTTAGCATCTGTGTTCATCAGCATTGTTGGCCTGAAGTTTTTTTCTTTGTTTTGTCTCTGTTTGCCTTTGGAATTCGGATGATGCTAATTGAGAGATTGGAGTTTGGGAGTTTTTCCTTATTTTGGATTTTTTTGGAATAGTCTGTGAAGAATAGGGGTAAGCTCTTTCTTAAAAGCTTTGTAGAATTCTCCTGTGAAACCATGAGGTCCAGGGCTTCTGTGTGATGGGAATTTTTTGATTACTGCTTCAATTTCATCTGTTGTTATAGGCCTCTTCATTTTTTCTGTTTTTTTTTCCATTGAGTTTTGGAAGGTTATATTTTTCTAGAAATTTGTCCATTTCACCTAGGTTTTCAAATTTCTTGGCATACAGTTCTTCATAGTAGTTTCTTACAATCCCTTCTATTTTTGTGGTGTCAGTTGTAATCTCTCCTCTTTCATTTCTGATTGTGTTTATTTGTGTCCTCTCTCTTCTTTCTTTGATGAAGCTACTTAAAGGCTTGTCTATTTTGTTTATCTTTTCAAAAACCAACTCCTGGATTCATTGATCCTTAGAATTGTGCTTTTATTCTCTATGTCATTTAATTCTGCTCGATCTTGGTTATTTCCTTCCTTCTACTTGCTCTGGGCTGTCTTTGTTATTTTTCCTTGAGTTCTTGCAGGCGTCAGGTTGTTTGTTTGAAATGTTTCTATCTTCTTTAGGTACGTCTGTATTGCTAATGAGCATCCCTCTCAGGACTGTCTTCACTGTCTGTCGCATAAGTTTTGGGTTGTTGTGAGTTCATTTTAATTTGTTTCCAGAGACTTTCTGATTTCTTCCTTAATTTCATTCTTGACCCATTCGTTGTTTAATAGCATACCATTCAGTCTCCATATTTGGGGTGTTTTGGGTTTTTTCCTTTGGGGTTTGTTTTCAATTTCAGTCCCTTGTGATCATAGAAAATACTTGGTATGATTTCAATTTTCCTGAATTTGTAGAGACTCATTTTGTGTCTTATCATGTGGTCTATCTTTGAAAGTGTGCCGAGTGCATTTGAAAAGAATGTGTATTTCGCTTCTTTGGGATGAAGGGCTCTCTATATATATCAGTTAGTTCCATTTCATCTAGGATGTTGTTTAATGCTGCAATATCTCTGTTGATATTTTGTTTGGAAGATCTGTTCATTTTTCACAGTCAGCTGTTAAAATCCCCTACTATAATTGTGTTGCAGTCAATATCTTTCTTGAAGTCCTCTAGGGTTTGCTTTATATATTTGGGTGCTCCTATGTTGGGTGCATACGATGTTTATGTCTTTTTGGTGGGTTGTTCCTTTGAATATTATGAAGTGACCTTCTGGGTCTCTCTTCATGGCCCCTTTTCTAAAGTGTATTTTGTCTGATATGAGAATTGCTAACCTGGCTTTTTTTTTTCTTGTCCATTTTCTTGGAAAAATTGTTTCCAGCCCTTCACTTTTACTTTGTGATTGGCTTTTTACCTGAGTTGGGTCTCTTGTGGGCAGCATTATGTGTGGATCATGCTTTCTTATTGATTCAGCTATTCTATGTCTTTTAATTGGTGCATTTAATCCATTTACTTTTAAGGAGCCTTGCTGGATAAAGTAGCCTTGTTTGTAGGACTCTGGTTCTCATTACTTGGAATATTTCTTGCCATTCTCTTCTTGCTTGGAGCATTTCCATTGAGAAGTCACTTGCCAACCTTATTGGGGTTCCCTTGTGCGTTACTTCCTTTTTCTCCCTTACTGCCTTTAAGATTCTCTTTGTCCTGGAGTTTTGTCATTTTACTGATGATGTGTCTTGCAGTCGGCCTCTTTGGGTTCCACCTGATTGGGACTCTCTGTGATTCCTGGATTCATCTGACTTTTTCTGTCATCAAATTAGGATAACTTTCCATAATTACTCTTTCAAATAGGTTTTCTATCCCTTGTTCTTCCCCTTTTCCTTCTGGTATTCCTATTATTTGGATATTATTATTTTCCATATTGTCTTGCACTTCTCTTAATCCCTCCTCATTCTTTCTCAGCCGCTTTTCCTTTTCTTTTTTAAATATATTTTATTGATTATACCATTACAGTTGTTCTATTCCCCCCTTCATTCCCCTCCCCCCGCACACTCCCTCCCCCACCATTATCCCCCTCTTAGTTTATAACCACGTGTCTCAAGTTCTTTAGATTCTATATTTCCCCCACTATTCTTGCCCTCCCCCTATCTATTTTCTACCTACCATCTATGCTATTTTCTGTGCCTTCTCCCCTCTTCTCCCCCTCCCTCTCCCCTGTTTCTAACCCTCCATGTGTTCTTCATTTCTATGGTTCCACTCCTGATCTAGCTGTCCTCTTGCTTTGCTTTTGTTTTAGGTGTGGTTGTTAATAACTGTGTGTTTGTTGTCCTTTCACTGTTCATATTTTTCATCATCTCTTTCTTATATAAGTCCCTTTAGCATTTCATAGAATAAGGGTTGGTGATGATGAACTCCTTGAACTTGACCTTATCTGAGAAGCACTTTATCTGTCCTTCCATTCTAAATGAAAGCTTTGCTGGATAGAGCCATCTTGGCTGTAGGTCTTTGGATTTCATGACTTGGAATACTTCTTTCCAGCCCCTTCTTGCCTGTAAGGTCTCTTTTGAGAAATCCGCAGATAGTCTGATGGGTACTCCTTTGTAGGTGACTGTCCCCTTATCCCTTGCTGCTTCTAGGATTCTCTCCTTCATTTTGGTCTTGGCTAATGTAATTATGATGTGCCTTGGTGTGTTCCTTCTTGGATCCAACTTCTTTGGCACTCTCTGAGCTTCCTGGATTTCCTGGAAGTCTATTTCCTTTGCCAGACTGGGGAAGTTCTCCTTTATTATTTGTTCAAATAAGTGTTCCACTCGTGGCTGTTTCTTTCCCCCTTCTGGTACCCCTATTATCTGGATGTTGGAACGTTTAAAGATGTCCTGGAGGTTCCTAAGCCTCTCCTCATTTTTTGAATTCTCATTTCTTCATTCCTTTCTGGTCAGATTTTTTTTTCTTCCTTCTGGTCATTCCATTGATTTGAGTCCCAATTTCCTTTCCATCACTATTGGTTTCCTGGACATCTCCCTTCATTTCAATTAGTTTAGCCTTCATATGTTCCTCTAATTTGTGACTATGTTCCTCTAATTTGTGACTATAATCTACCACTTCTGTGAGCATCCTGATAAATAGTGTCTTGAATTGTGCTTCTGAGAGGCTGGCAATTTCTCAGTCGCTTATAGTTATTGGCTCTGGGACTTTGAGTTCTTCTTGCGCCATCTTTTGGGCTGTTCGTGCCTGTTCCATAGCAGGATCGGAACCCTAAAGTGTTCACTAGAGCAGGGCAAGTAAGTCGCTGGGTGTGACGTTGTATGTGGGGGTGGGGTCAAAGAGGGACAATGGCTTCCTGCCTGCCGCCTGCCTCCGTGGCTCCAACCAGTGCTGCAGCCACCACCGTCACCAGGCCCACGTGTTTCGTTCCACTGCACGCGAGTGTGCCACCGCCGTCAGCCCTGCACCACTGGTTTGCCCCCTGGGGCCTGTGTGGTCCGTCTCACTGTTTGTGAACGTGCAACCATGGTCAGTCTGCCCCACACCCTGACTGGTTCCGGGCTGCCTGCACGCCTAGGTCGGGGGATCTGTCTTGCCCGACCCAGCTCCGCTGCTGGCTCCGCCTCTCTTACCGTCCCCGTTGAACGGTTCGTAGTTGTCGGACTTCTGTATAATTCCATTTTCTGGTCTTTGGGTGTGTCCTAGTTCTCCAAACCTTTGTTGTGTTCAAACTTGGTTGTGGGAGAAGGCACAGTGTTTCCACCTATGCTTCCATCTTGGTGGAAGTCTCCTCTTTTCCTTTTCTTGCTCTGTCTGGGAGATTCTTCCTACTCTGTCCTCTAACTCACTGATGCAATCTTCTGCCTCATCAGTCCTGCTTTTCATACCTTCTATTGTGATCTTCATTTCAGAAATTGTATTCTTCATTTACTCTTGGCCTTTGCTGATAGTTTTTTTTTTCCTTTTTCATGTTGATATAGTTTGTGGTGCATTCATTGTAGCTCCCCTGTAGTTTCTGGTAGCTCGTTTTAAGCTCTTTGAATTTCCTAATAACCAGTGCTTTGAATTCAATATCTGATAGTTGACTTTCCTCTATTTTATTGAATATTCTTTCTGAGATACTCAACTTTCCTTTGATTTGGGGAATGGTTCTTTGTCTTCCCATTTTTTGTGATACTCTTCTTGTTGGCCTCAGATTCTTAAATTGATTTGTTCTGATTCCTTGGGTTAATGGTGAGAACTTCTGTTGTAGAATACCTGTGAAATTCAGTGGTGCAGTCTCCTGCATATATCTTGGTGTTCTCCGCTTCCACCTACTCCTTTTTTTTTTTTTGTGCGTGTGTGATGAGTTGGACGGGGAGGCAAAATGGTCTGTGACAGCAGAAGAGTATTTTTATGTTATTTACAGTCACATCTACAGAGAAGAAATACATGATCTTTAGGCTATGTGTAGTGTTAACCATACTCTTCGACCCAGCTTGCCACTTTTAAGAATGGATGGACAGAAGATAAATCTCTTGTTGGGAAGGGAAGGCTTGTAAGTTGAATCTAGAAAGCAGTGAGGTTGCGGGCAGTCAGATTTTGAGGTATGGTGAGAGTAAAGAATAGTAACTAGATGTAGTGTGTGAGCAAATACAGTTAATCACTATAGTAAAAGAATTCAGGAACCCATAAGGTGGAGTAAGGTCCGAGAGATGTGCTGTGAAGCATTTACCGTTGTTTAGAGCAGCTATTATTTACAATAATATTAGAGGAACATTCACATGACAGACTCTATGTGATCTGTCTGAATGGGGGTTATAGAGGTTGGGTAGTATGCCAAAAGAAAGCAAGGGCGTGAAATATAGAAAATTAGCAATATACTGTGTAGGAAAGAACAGGGGAAACCTGTCAAATAGTACAATATAACCAGCCTGGACTAAGAAACCTATACAGAAAGAGAAGAAATACAAAGATACTATTAAAATAAAAAAAGAAGTGAGAATAATGAAAAAATAATAATACACTTATGTAGCAACTTGAGGCTTCTCTGCTATAGCAAAGTGAAATTTATCTCTTTGTCTCTACTGTTGAGATGGCCCCTCTTTAGGTCCCACTCTGGTCCTTTTGAAGTTCCCAGTTATTTATGTCTCTTGTGGTTAAAGAAAACTAAGCAACAAACAACCAAACAATCTAACACACACACACACAAAAGTCATGGGAAAGGAGAAAGAGGGAAAAAGTTTGGGAAGAAAGGAAGAAGGACTAAAACTGGACAAAAGGAAAGGAGAGGAACAAAGTTTTGAAAGATAGAGCAATAATTCAATTAAAAATATAAGATTACTTAGAAAAGAATTTGCTAAAAAAATCTTTCTTTGTTGGCTTCAAAATGTCCAAATTGGGTTTTCTGGTTGCAGCAGGACCTCTCTGTGGGCTGGGATGCAGACGTGCATGCTTGCGCACCCGCACCAGCCAGGCTACTGGATCGAGATGTGGTCCTGTGGCAAGACCCAAGTGCTCCCGCCCCTCCCCTGGATGGCTGCTGGGCTGGTTGAGCCATGAGGCAAGTTACTGTCACAGAACATGTCAGTTCACTTTCCAATAAAGTCTTCTCTGCAAAGCCCGCCTCTCAGCCCAGCCCACTCCCCAAAAGACTGGCAATGATAGTGTCCTTCTTAAATCCCCCAGGCTGGTGTGCTGGTGGGCTGGTGGGCTGGTGACCACAGAGTCTGCAGTTGAACATGGCCCTCTGCCCTTGTTACCCTTTACGTAAACTTAAGCAGACAGGTCTCTGCACAGTATTGGCCAGCCTTGCTTAAATGGGCAGGGAGGGAGTCAGTTCTCTCCCACGGACCCTGTAGGAGGTCCACAGTTCCCACAGTCTGTTGTAGACCCGCTGGGTGTTGGGCTTTCAAAGTTCCCTCTACAGCAGGTGCCTTGGCGCTAGTCCCAGACCCTCGCCTCTGTTTCCTGGCTGCGGTGGCAGTACCGAGGCCATTAGGTCACCTGCAGCCTCTTATTGTCTGTACTCACATCTCAGCTGAGGGCACATGCCACCACTTATTGTCTGTAAGCATGCACCAGGCTGAGAGGCCGAGGGCGCAGTCGCTTCTGTCCTCACTCACATCCCGGAGTCCTCACTGGCCTGCAGCTCTCTGGTCCCCTCGTCACACTCTCTGGTCTCTTATTTTCCTAAATGCTGGGGAATTATTGGTTGATTATGCTGTTCCTCACTATATCTGCCTGGATTTTCCACCAGGCGTATGGGAGCTGGATTCTCTCCGTAATACTTTGTCGCCATCTTGAAACCTGTCTCCTCTCTTTCCTTCTTATTGTCTAATTCCTTCTTCCCTTCTTTCCAAACTTATCACTTCTTCCTCTTTTTTTCCTTCCTTTTTTTTTCCCCACATGTGAGAAACAACTTGGAACTGGGAAAAGACCAGAGTTGGACCCAAAGAGGGGTCATCCCACAGAAGAGACAGAGAGACATATTTCACTGTGCTATAGCAGAGAAGCTACATGTTGCTGCATATTTGAATTATTATTATTATTATTATTTTATTGTTCTTACATCTTTTATTTTAATAGTATCTTTGTATTCCTCCTCTTCCTGTATATTCTTCTTTGCCTTGGCTGGTTATATTGTATGATTTAACAGGTTTCCCCTGTTCTCCCTTCTGCAGTGTATTGCTAATTTACTAGTCTTCATGGCACTTGTGTTTCTTTAGGACACTACTCAAAGTTCTATATCCCCTACTCATGTTATCCAGATCACATAGACTTGGTCATATGATTGTTGCTCTAATATTATTGTAAATAATAGCTGTTATATATAATTGTAAATACTTCACAATACCCCACCCAAATCTTAGCCCACTTTACAGTTTCCTGAACTCTATTACTATACTGGTTAACTCTATTCTCTTACACACTATACCTATTTACTATCCTTTACTCTCACCTTACCTCAGAATCTGACCTACCACAATGTAACTGCTTTCTAGATCCAACTCTTAAGACTTCCCTCCCCAACAAGAGTCCTATTTTCTGTCAATCCTTTCTTAAAAGTGGCTAGTTGGATTGAGGACTACGGTTATCACTATACATAGCCTAAAGATCTTTCATCTCTACTCTACCAGCTGCTATTGTAAATATCTTAGAACACTCTCTTGCTGTCATAAACCATTTTGTCTTCTGCTCCAGCTAATCACACAAAAAAAGAGTAGGTGGAAGCAGTGAATACCAGGATACCCACTGGAAGAGGAAACCCAACAACAAAGGAACCATCAACAGATAACAACAGAAGAAGGTGAAGGAGGGAGCAGAAACCATACAGACCCCAATCCAAGACCTATCTGGAAATATAACTAAATACTGGAGAGACTACAGAGTACAAGCAACGGAAGAAGACCGAAACAGAATCCTTAAAACCTTGTACACACAGAAGAAGTAGCTTCAACACAACCTGAACTCACCAGTACAACAAATTGAAATAGGTGGTGGACAGAGAGATCAGCAGTTAACCAACTGGAGGGAAGGACCCACAAAACAAAGATGCCAAAATAATCAAAACCCCAAGACAAACATGCCAATGTAAAGGACAGCCCCAAACCAGTCACCTTGGGCGATCAAAGAGACTACACCACTGAATCTCACAGGTATTCTACCACAGCAGTTCACACCATAAATCCAGGAAGCCAGAAGAGATCTATTTACGAACCTGAAGCTAATAGGAATAGTCTCACAAACAGTGGGAAGACAAAGAAACAATCCCCAAATGAAAGGAAAGGAGGAAGCCTCAGAAATAATGCTAAATGAAACAGAGGCAAGTCAGCTATCAGATATTGAATTCAAGGCACTGGTTATCAGGAAGTTCAAAGACCTCACAATAAGCTAACAGAAACTACAGAGGAATTACAATGAACTCACTGCAAAGTATATCAAAAAGAAAAAGAAAATAGAAAACTATCAACAAGGGTGAAGAGGAAATGAAGCACACAATTTCAGAGCTGAAGAACACAGTGGAAGTAATCAAAAGCAGGATAGATGAAGCAGAAGACTGCATCAGGGAGTTGGAGGACACAGAAAAAAACACCCATAAAGAGCAAGAAAAATGAAAAGAGGCTCAGAGATAATGAAGAGGGATTAAGAGAAATGCAAGACAATATGAAAAATAATAATATCCAAATAATAGGGATACCAGAAGGAGAAGAAGAAGAGCAAGGGATAGTAAACCTATTTTAAAAAGTAATTATGCAAAACTTTCCTAATTTGATGAGAGAAAAAGTCACACAAATCCAGGAAATACAGAGATTCCCAATCAAGAGGAACCCAAAGAGGCCCAATTCAAGGCACAATGGCATGAAAATGCCAAATTTCCAAGACAAAGAGAGAATCTTAAAGGCAGCAAGGGACAAAAGTGAAGTAACATACAAGGGAGCCCCAATCATTTTAGCTGCTGACTTCTCAATGGAAACACTCCAATCAGGAAGAGAATGTCAAGAAATATTCCAAATAATGAGAACCAGAGGCCTGAAGTCAAGGCTACTTTACCCAACAAGGCTGTCAATAAGGATAGAAGGCCAAATAAAGAGCTTCCAAGACAAAAAAAGTATAAAAGAATACACCTCCACCAAACCAACTCTGCAAGAGATGCTAAAGGGACTGCTCTAGGGAAAGGAAGGAAAAGAGAGACAAAGAGAGGAACACAGGCACAAACATGACAATGAATAAGTACCTATCAGTAATGACCTTAAATGTAAATGGATTAAATGCTCCAAGCAAAAGACATAGAATAGCTGAATGGATAAGAAAGCATGACCCACACATATGCTGCCTACAAGATGTCCACCTCAGGACAAAAGACCTACACAGACTAAAAGTGAAGGGCTGCAAACAAATTTTCCAAGGAAACCAACAGGGGGAAAAAAGCCAGGATAACAATACCAATATCAGACTAAGTACAGTTTAAAAAAGGGGCCATAAAGAGTGACCCAGAAGGTCATGTCATAATATTCAGGGGAAGAATCCACCAGGAAAACATAAACATGGTAAATATATATGCACCCAACATAGGAGCACCCAAATATATGAAAAAAAAAAACATCTTAGAGAACTTCAAGAGAGATACTGACATCAACACAATTATAGTAGGTGATTTCAGCACTTCACTGTCAAAAATGGACAGATCTTCCAAACAAAATATCAACAAAGATATTGTGGCATTGAACTATGCCCTATATGAAATGGACTTACTGATATGTATAGAGCCCTCCATCCCAAAGAAGCTAAATATACATTCTTTTCAAATGCATATGGAACATTTTCAAAGATAGAGCACATGATAGGACACAAAACAGGCCTCAACAAATTCAAGAAAATTGCGATCATACCAAGCATTTCCTCTGACCACAAGGAACCAAAACTGGAAAACAACCCAAAAGGAAAAAGAACCCCAAACACCCAAAATCATGGAGACTGAATGGTATGCTATTAAACAACGAATGGGTCAAGAATGAAATTAGGGAAGAAATCATAAAGTCTCTGGAAACAAATTAAAATGAACTCACAACAAGCAAAAACTTATGGGACACAGTGAGGGCAGTCCTGAGAGGGAAGTTCATAGCAATACAGGCCTACCTAAAAAAGACAGAAACATTTCAAAGAAACAACCTAACCCTACACCTACAAGAATTCAAGGAACAACAACCAAGACAGCCCAGAGCTAGTAGAAGGAAGGGAATAACCAAGATCATAGCAGAATTAAATGACATAGAGAATAAAAACACAATTCTAAAGATCAATTAATTCAGGAGCTGGTTCTTTTAAAAGATAAACAAAATTGACAAACCTTTAAGCAAACTCATCATAAAAAAAGAGAGGGGGCCCCCAAAACACAAGGAGAAATGAAAGAGAAGAGATTACAACTGACACCACAGAAATACAAACCATTGCAAGAAATTACTATGAAGAACTGTATACTAAGAAATTTGAAAACCTGGGTGAAATGGACAAATTTCTAGAAAAATATCATGTTCCAAAACTCAATGAAGAAGAAGCAGAAAACCTGAATAACTAATAAGAGCAGATGAAATTGAAGCAGTAATCAAATAACTCCCAACACACAAAAGCCCTGGACCAGATGGTTTCACAAGAGAATTCTACAAAGTATTTAAAGAACAGCTAACCCCTATTCTTCATAGACTATTACAAAAAATCCAAAATGATGGAAGATTCCCAAACTCTTTGAACATAGATGTTAAAATCCTCAACAAAATATCGGCAAACTGCATCCAACAATACATTAAAAAGATCATATACCACGACCAAGTGGGATTCATCCGTGGGATGAAATGATGGTTCAATATTTGCAAACCCATATGCGGGAAAAGCTTTTGATAAGTTACAACACCCATTTATGATAAAAACACTCAGCAAAGTAGGAATAGAGGGAGCATTCCTCAATATAATAAAGGCCATATATGAGAGACCTACAGCCAAAATTATACCCAATGGGCAAAACTAAAACTTTTTCCACTAAGTTCAGGAACAAGACAACGTTGTTCACTTTCAACATTTCTATTCAATATAGTATTGGAAGTTTCAGCCACAGCGATCAGACATGAAAAGGAAATAAAAGGCATCCAAATCGGAAAGGAGGAAACAAAACTGTCACTGTTTGCAGATGACAGGATAGTGCACATGGAAAATCCTATAGACTCTACCCAAAAACTGGTTGACCTAATAAATGAATTTTGCAAAACAGCAGAATAAAATGTCAATATCCAGAAATCAAAGGCATTTTTTGTATACAAAAAATGAAAGAGCAGAAGCAGAAATCAAGAAGAAAATCTCATTCAATATAGCAAAAAGAAAAATAAAATACCTAGGAGTAAACCTAACAAAGTACACAATAGACCTGTATGGAGAAAACTATACAACACTGAAGAAAGAAATCAAGGAAGTCAAACGAATTGAAACATATACAATGTTCATGGATTGGAAGAATGAACATCATCAAAATGTCCATACTATTGAAAACAATTACAGATTCAATGCAATACCTATTAAAGTACCAATGGCATATTTCACAGACATAGAACAAAGACTTCAAAAATTTATATGGAACCATAAAAGACTCTGAATAGCAGCTGCAATTTTGAGAAAGAAGAACAAAGTGGGAAGGATCACAATAAGTGCTACCAAACCATATTACAAGGCTGCTCTAATCAAAACAGCTGGTACTTGCATAAAAATAGGCACATAGACCAATGGAACATAACAGAGAGCCCACAAATAAAGCAAAGAATACAGGCAATTAATATTGAACAAAGGGGGCAGTAACATAAAATGGGGTAAAGGTAGCCTCTTCAACAAATGGTGTTGGGGGAAATGGACAGCTATGTGCAAAATAAAATGAAACTCGAGCACCAACTTACACCATACACCAAAATAAATTCAAGGTGTATAAAAGACTTAAATATAAGCTGTGACACTATTAAAGTCCTGGAGAAGAACATTGGCAGAAAATCTCAGATATTTCACACAGCAACGTTTTTACTGATGCGTCCCCTAGAGCAAGAAATATAAAGAAAAGAATAAACACATGGGAATTCATCAAAATAAAAAGCTTCTGTGTGGCTAAAGAAAATAGTATTAAAATAAAAAGAGAACCAACTGCATGGGAAGACATATTTGCCATTGATACCTCAGACAAGTGTTTAATCTCCAAAATATACAAAGAAGTTACATGACTCAACTCTAAGAAGACAAGCAACTCAATGAAAATGTGGGTGAAGGACTTGAACAGATGCTTTTTCAAGCAGGACATACAGAGAATCCAGAGACACATGAAAAAGTGCTCAGTATCACTAGTTATCAGAGAGATGCAAATTAAAACCACAATGAGATACCACTTTACACCAGTGAGAATGTCTATCATAAACAAAGCAACAAACAAGTATTGGAGAGGTTGTGGGGAAAAGGGGACCCTAGTTCATTGTTGGTGGGATTGCAAACTGGTACAATCATTATGGAAAGCAGTATGGAATTTTCTCAGAAAACTAAATCTGGATCTGCCTTTTGACCCAGCAATTCTACTGCTAGGATTATATCCTAAGAACCCTGAATCACTAATCCAAAAGAACATATGCACCCCAATGTTCATAGCAGTACAATTTGCAATAGCCTAGAGTTGGAAGCAACCTACGTGCCCATCAGTAAATGAATGGATCCAAAAACTATGGTACATTTACACAATGGAATTCTATGCAGCAGAAAGAAAGAAGGAGCTCCTACCCTTTGCAACATCATGGATGGAACTGAAAAGAATTATGCTGAGTGAAATAAGCCAGGCAGTGAAAGACAAATACCATAAGATCTCACCTTTAACAGGAACCTAAATAACAAAATAAACAAGCAAGCAAAATGTAACCAAAGACACTGGAATAAAGAACAGACTGACAGTGACCAGAGGGGAGGGAATGTTGGGGAAAAAAGGGAAGGATTTACAGGAAGTATTATAAAGGATACATGGAGAAAAACTAAGGTGGTGGAAATGGGACGGAAGTGGGAAGCACTGCGAGGGTGGGATGGGATGGGAGTAAAAGACAGAAAACTGTACTTGAACAACAATTAAATAAATTAATTTAAAAAAGAAACTATTAAAAAAGTTGAAGAAATCCAATCATTGGTTCTTTAAAAGGATAAAAAAAATTGACAAACTTTTAACCAGATTCATTAAAAAAATAAATAGAAGAAAGAAAAGGAAAAGGAAACGAAAAAGGAAAAGGACCCAAACAGATAAAATCAGAAATGAATGAGGAGGGTTTCGGCCAAGATGAAGGTGTGTACAGAAATTCTTTGCTTTGTGACACAGCCAAAAGGATAACAACCAATTTAAAAACAATAAGCAACCATAAGTGCCAGAAAATCAAAGTACGTGGGAGTCTGACAACCAAGTCTGACGACCAAGACAGGTGGAGAGTCAGAGATGGGAGAGGGCAGCCGAGTGAAGAGTATGCACAGCAAGGGAGCAGACCACACATGGGCAAGGCAGGGCTGGTTGAAAAGGTAATTAAAGTCTCAAAACCACTACCTGTTAAGAACTGTTTGGGTGGTGATGGTGGGAGAAACTCTCAGTCTCACAAGAGAGTTCATTGAAAAGTGGGGCTATAGCAGAGTGAGCCCAACATATTGTTCTCTCTTTGACCCTTTCCCCCAGACATTGCTACACCTCAGTGGTGTGGGTTGCTCTGCCCTGGTAAATACCTAAGGCTCTGCTCCATTACCATAACAGGTGCACTGAGAGAAAGAGATATGGACCAAATGAAAAAAAAAGATCAAACTCTACATAATGAACTAAATGACAAGGAAATAGACAAAGTATCTGGTGCAGAGTTCAAAACACTGGCAATCAGGATCCTCACAGAATTGATTGAGCTCAGTTGCCAAATGAAGGAAGAAATGAAGGTTACACAAAGTGAAATAAAGCAAAACATACAGGGATCCAACAGTGAAGGGAAGGAAACTAGGACTGAAATCAATGATTTGGAACAAAGTTAATAAACATCCAACTGGAACATAATGAAGAAACAAGAATTCAGAAAAACGAGGAGAAGCTAAGGAACTTATGGGACAACTTTAAGTGCTCCAACATTCAAATCATAGAAGTACCAGAGGGAGACGAACAACAGGAGGAAGCTGAAAATTTATTTGAAAAAGTAATGAAGGAAAACTTCCCTAATCTGGTGAAGAAAATGGACTTCCAGGAAGTCCAGGAAGCCCAGAGAGTCCCAAAGAAATTGGACCCAAGGAGGAACACAGGAAGGCACATCATAATCACATTACCGAAGATTAAAGATAAAGAGAAAATCTTAAAGGCAGAAAGAGGAAAGAATAATGTTACCTACAAAGGTGTTCCCCAAATACTGTTAGCTGATTTCTCAAAATAAACCTTGCAGGCAAGAAGGGGCTGGAAAGAAGTATTCCAAGTCATGAAAGGCAAGGACCTGTATCCAGGATTACTCTGTCCAGCAAAGCTATCAGTTAGAATGGAAGGGCAGATAAAGTGCTTCCAAGATAAGGTCAAGTTCAAGGAGTTCATCATCACCAAGTCCTTATTATATGAAATGTTAAAGGGACTTACCTAAGAAATAGAAGAAGAACAAAAACTATAAACAGTTAAAATGATAAACTCACAAGTATCAACAACTGAACCTAAAAAAATGAAAACAAAAAGTAAGCAAACAACTAGAATAGGAACAGATTCATAGAAATGGATATCACTTGGAGGGTTATCAGTGGGGAGGGGAGGGGGGAGAATGGAGGAAAAGGTACAGGGAATAAGAAGTATAAATGGTAGGTACAAAATAGACGGGGTGGTTGAGAAGCCAAAGAACTTATATATATAAACTCTGGACATGAACTAAGGTGGGGTAATAATGGTTGGAGGGGGGTACAGGGCAGAGGGGAATGAATAAAGGGGAGAAACATGGGATAACTATAATAGCATAATTATTGAAATATATTTTTCTAAAAAGTAAAAAAAAGAACTAATAAATCAATTTAGCTAATAAATAAACTTAGCTAACTTTTGTTCATTTAGCTAACAAAATCAAAATACAAAAATCATTTTTATTTCTATATCCTGACAATGAACAATCTTCAAAAGTAATTTAGAAAATAATCCCATTTATGGAGGTGATTGACTGTGGGAGGGGGGTGATGGGGAGGTTTTAGCAATAGGGAGAAAAAGGTGCGACATCTGTAACTGAACAACAATAAATAAATTAAAAAAATAAAAATAAAAATAAAAGAATTCTATTTACAATAGCATCAAAACCAAAAATCCCAATGGCACTGTTTACAGAGATAGGAAAAAACCCTAAAATTTGTATGAAACCACCAAAGTCACTTCATAGTCAAAGCAATTTGAGAAAGAATATGAAAGCTGGAGGCATCATACTTCCTGATTTAAAACTACATTACAAAATAATAGCAATCAAAACAGTGTGATACTGCCACAAAAATAGACACATAGACCAATAAAACAGATGTGAGACCCTCAATATAAAATTATGTATGTGCAATCAGCTAATATTTGAAAAGGAAGCCAAGAATAGTAAGTGGAGAAAGGAGAATCTCTTTAATAAATGACATTGGAAAACTGGATATTCACATGCAAAGAATAAAATTGGACCTTATCTGACACCATTCATAAAGATTAACTTCAAATGAATTAAATCTTAAATGTAAGACCTGAACCCATAAAACTTTTAGAAGAAAACATGGGGAAAAGCTCCTTGGCATTAGGATTGACAATGATTTTTTTATATACCAAATGCACAAAGAACAAATCAAAAGTCAACGGGTGGGATTACATCAAACTAAATAAACACAATGAAAAGGCAACCTCTAGAATGGGAAAAATACTTACAAGCCATATATTTCAAAAGGGGTTAATATCCAAAGCACAGTTTATAAACTCATTGTACTCAACAGAAGAACAAAACAAATAATTCAATTAAAATTGGGCAAAGGAATTGAATATTTTTGCAAAGAAGACATACAAATGGCTAACAGGTACATGAAAAGGTGCTGGACATAAAAAAATCTTCAGGGAAATACAAATCCAAATCACTATTTGATATGATCTGTTAAAATGGCTATTATAAAATAAAGCAAGAGGTAACAAATTTTGAGGAGGATTTGGAGAAAAGGGAACCACTTTGCCCTGTTGGTGGGAATGCAAATTGGGACAGCCATCATAGTAAATGGTATGGAGGTTCCTCAAAAAATTAAAAGTAGAACTACCACATGATTCATGAATTCCCCTTTTGGGTATTTACCTGAAAAAATCAAGACACTAATTCATATAAAGTTACATGCATTCCCATTTTCATTGCAGAATTATTTACAATACCGAAATATCCATTGATGGCTGAATGGATAAAAAATGTAGTATATATGCAATGGAATATTACTTAGTTATGAAATAAAGAAGAAAATGCTGACATTTGTGACAACATGGATGAACCTGGAGGTCATTATGCTGAGTAGAAGAATCAGGCAGAGAAAGACAACTACTGTATGATCTCACTTACATGTGGAACCTAAAAAAATGCTGCATTAGTAGAAAGTCAATGGTTGCTAAGGATTTGACAAAAAATTAAAAATGAAGGAACACTCCATAACTCATTTTATGAGGTCAGCATTACCCTAATCTCTAAGCCAGAAAAGGACACACAAGAAAAGAAAACTATACACTGGTACCTTGATGAATATAGATGCAAAAATTCTCAACAAAATATTAGCAAACCAAATTCAACAATACATTGAAAGGATCATACACCATGACCAAGTGAAACTTATCCCTGGGATGCAAGGATGGTTCAACATACACAAATCAATGTGTGATACACCACATTGATAGAATGAAAGGTCAAAATCTTATGATCATCTCAATATGCACAGAGAAAGCATTTGAAAAAAATACAGCATTCTTTCATTAAAAAACCCCTCAAATAATTGTGTATAGAAGAAAGGTACCTGAACTTAATAAAGGCCATATAAGAAAAACCCACAGTTAACATCATACTCAACAATAAAATATTGAAAGCTTTTCCTCTAAGATTAAGAACAAGACTAAGGCTTTCTAACCTGTAAGTAAATGGTGTTTGTAGCACTTTTATCATACAGTAGATTCCATCCGTTAATTATACTTTTCTAACTGAGTCGTCCTATATGCAAGTATGTTTTTAATGTTGTCTGTCTTCTGTACTGTTCCTGTAAGTTTGCTATTAAAATATATTAAACTATACAAAATAAAATAAAATAGTACTAGAAGTCCTAGATAGAGCAACCAGGCAAGATGAAGAAATAAAAAAGCAACCAAAAAGTAGAGAAAGAAGCAAGTCATCATTATTTGCAGATGATATAATCTTATATATAGAAAATTTTGGCCCTGACTAATGTGGCTCAGTGCATTGAGTGCTGGCCTGTGAACCAAAGTGTCGCTAGTTTGATTCCCAGTTGGGGCACATGCCTGGGTTGCAGGCCAGGTCTCCAGTAGGGGACGTGCAAGTGGCAACTACACATTGATATTTCTCTCTCTCTCTCTCTCTCTCTCTTCCCCTCTGTCTAAAAAAATAAAATAAATAAAATCTAAAAAAAAAGAAATTCTGAAAACTCAACCAAAAAACTGTTGTAATTAATGAATTCATTAAAGTTTCAGGATATAAAATCAACATACAGAAATCAGTTGCATTTCTATACACTAACAATGAAATATCTGAAAAAATAAAACAATTTTATTTATAATAGCATCAAAAACAATAAAATATTTAGGAATAAATTTAACCCAGGAAGTGAAATATCTCTACAATAAAAACTATAAGACTTTGATGAAAGAAATTAAAGAAAACACAAACAAATGGAAAGATATCCTGTATTCAAGGTTTGGAAGAATTAATATTGTTAAAATGGCCATACTAACCAAGGTCATTCATAGATTCAATGAAATTCCTATAGAATTTCCAATGGCATTTTTCATAAAATAGAAAACAATCCTAGAATTTTGGACCCTGAATAGCCAGGCAATCCTGAGAAAGAAGAATAATGCCAGAAGCATCACACTATCTGATTTCTATGCTACAAGCTGTAGTAATTAATCTAGAATATTTTTGTCCTTGATTTTTCTGTTTAAAAATGATATTCCTACGTGTAGCTTTTTGACATTTTACTTGTGTGGTTTTCTCTGAGCTCCTGGGTCTATGTTCGGTGCCTGACATTATTTTGTAGAAATTTTCAGTCATTATTGTTTTAAATATTTGTTCTCTTCCTTTCTCTCTTTCTTGTTCACCTGGTATTCCAATTGTGCATATATTACAAAGTTTAGTAGTTGCCCCAAATCCTTAGTTCTTTTGTTCTTTTTTTTTTCAGTCCTTGTTCTTTCTGATTTTCAATTTTGGAGTTTTATATTGATATATCTTCTAGCTCAGAGATTCTTTCCTCAGCTGTGTCCAGCCTACTAATAAGCTGGACAAAAGGCATCCTTTATTTCTGTTATGGTGTTTTTGATTTCTGCATTTTCTTTTGATTCTTTTTTAGTATTCCCATCTCTCTACTTACATTGCCCATGTTTTCTTGAATGTTCTCTACTTATCCATTAGAACTTTTAGCATATTAATCATAGTTGCTTTAAATCCCTGGTCTGATTATTCTAACATCCTGTCATGCCAATTTCTAGTGCTCTCTCTGTCTCTTCTGTGTGTTTTTTGTCTTTGGTATGCATTGTAATTTTTTTCTTAATATTTGGACATTCTGTTCTGGATGTAAGGAACTGCTTCATATAGGCCTTTAGTAATGTGGTGGTGAGGTGTATGGGTAGGAGTAGTGTTCTATATTCCTCTGATTAGGTTTCAATCTTTATTGAGCTGCTGTCTCTGTGCTGTGAACTTGATGATGCTTCTCAGTAGTTAATCCCCCTATTGGTTAGGTAAGGTTGGCTAGATTGGACTGGAGTTGAGTATTTTCCTTCCTTCGCACAAAAGACCAGAGCTAACTAGAGTTGGGTATTTCCCTGCTCCAAGATCAGTTACACTTTGATATTACACTAGCAGACTGGGCTCTGATTAACTAGTTTCTGCTGTAGGCAGACCTTGTTAAGAAAAACAATGACCTGGTGTATTTCAAAGTGGTCCCTTTGCCACTCCCCTGCCACAAGGAGCATGAGGGGATTTTTCAACATTTATTGTGTGAACCTGTAATTCTGGAGGTAAACCTCATGTTATTGTGGGGTCTCCCTGGAAAATTTCACCCTTATACTTGTCTACACTGAGCCTCCAGCAATTCATCAATTACAATTTAGGTTTTCCTATCCCCGTGTTGGGTTCCCTGGCAGTTTCAGCTAGTGAGTTTCTTCTGTGGTAAGTTGTGACCCCCTGTATTTGCCTTTGTGTCTCTCCAGTCTTGGAGGCGGCAGTTTGCCCTATCTCTTCAACTTTCTTATGTATCCAAGGGTTGTGTTTTTCAGTTTGTTTTGGGTTCACTTGTTAGGGTGGAGTGGTGATTTCCAAGTCCCTTACATGGGGAACTAGAAATTGGAAGTCCACCCTTAACTTTTTGAAGTTTGCTTACAGTCAATATTGTATTGTATATAAAATATAAGAACCTTTCCAATGTATCGTTCTGCTTATAGTTGCCCCTCTTTCATTTTTTGTTGTCATGTGTATTAATCTATCTACATTAAATCCTGTATATTACAGTGTTATTCTTTTAAACTCATATGTATCAAAATTAGGAGAAAATATTATTTTATATTTATATACATCTTACTATTGCTGATGTTCTTCATTCTTTCCTGAAGATCAAGCTTTTCATCTGGTATTTTTTTCTCTTCAGGCTTAAGAATTTTCTGTAATATTTCTGGTACTATAGATACACTGGTGACAAACTGCCCTAATGTTCACTTCTCTGAAAGTGTCATTATTTTGCCTTTATTCACAAGGACATTTTTGCTGGATGTAAAAGTCAATCTTGATAGATTTTTTCTTAAATTTCAGCACTTTAAAGATATCATTTTCTTTTCTTTTTTAAGATTTTATTTATTTATCTTTAGAGGGGAAGGGAAGGAGAGAGGGAGAGAAATATCAATGTATGGTTGCCTCTCGTGCATCCCCTGCCGGGAACCAGGAACTGGCCTGCAACCCAGGCATGTGCCCTGATTGGGAATCGAACTGTGATTGTGTGGTTCACAGGCCCACACTCAATCCACTGAGCTATACCAGCCAGGGCTAAAGATAATCATTTTCTGATGAAAGGCCAATGGTCAATTGCAAATTTTTCCCTCAGTATGTTATTTTTTATTCTTTCAAGATTTCCCTTTTGTAGTTGGTTTTCAATAATTTAGCAATGATGTAGCTGGGTATTGTATCATACTTAGGGTTCACCGAGCTTCTTGAATCATATTTGTTTTATTATATTTAGAAATATTTTGAGCATTATTTTTCAAATATTTTTTCTTATGTTGTTTTTTGCCTCTGGAACTCAAATTACATATATGTTAGAACTTTTATAATATCCAACAGATCACTGAGGCTTTGTTAATCTTTTATAATTTTTCCCTCTGTGTGCTTCATATTGAATAATATTAATTGATCTCCAAGGTAACTTAGTTTCTTCTTTTATTTCAAATCTGCTGTTAAGCCCACCCAGTGAATTTTACTTTAGATGTTTTAATTTTCAGTTCTAGAATTTGTGTCTGATTCTTTTAAATTGCTGTTATTTCTCTGCTTTTATTTTTTCAGTAGTTTATTTATTAAAAGTGTGTTTTTAATTTACATCTGTTAGTATAGTTATGATAAATAACTTAAAATCCTTTCTACTAATTCTAACATCTGGTCCATTTTAGGGCTGATCTCCATTGATTGCCTTTTCTTTTGAATATAGGTAATATTTTCTTGTTTCTTGTTTTTTTTCCTACATATCTTGGAGTGTACCCTGAACTTTGTGAATGTAGGATCTCTATATTCTTTTATTTATCTGTGGAGTATTTCTTCTGTTTATTTGTTTTAGTAGGCAGTTAATATGGCTTAATCAAAACTCCAAATTATCTCTTATGGTGGGCAGCACTGAAAACTCTAATTCTGTCAGTTTCATTTAGGTTTTTTGGACTTTGTCCCTGCATGCATAATTTATGGTTCTATCAGAGATTTGGACAGTTTTTACATAGAATTAGGGTCTCCCACTTTATAATTCTATCCATTCATAGATTTCTCTCATCACATTCCAGTTTTATGGGTCAACCTGAATTCTGTCTGCTCACTCTTGAAGCCACTAGGACTGTGTGAGCCCTGGCCTGTGAGAGCCAACTGTGCACATCTCTTCTCAAGTTCATCATGTTGATAGAATTGGCCATGGGGGGAGTATTTAAAATGTGGAAATTGAGAAATGCTACAAATCAGGCTTAATTTATTTCTTCCTGGAGAGCAAGTTGTTAATTAACAGCTGCAACACTTGTAGTTTCTCTAGAGTTTTAGTTGCTGTTTTGGCTTGGGGCATGCCCTCAGGCACAAATTCCTATAAAAAAGGGGGAAATTCACAAAGTGTTGTTCCTTTCTTGCAATTGTCAACTCTCTTCTAATTATGCCTGTTTGTGATTACTTTCCAATGCATTCAGACTGTTGTTGTATTTTTTTTGTCTGGAGTTTATTATTTTTGTCTGCAGCAGTTTTGGTTTGATAGAAACTTTGGTTTGCGAGAAGTGGTTCTCATAATGTTTTTCTGTGGTTGCAGTAAACTGAGAACATTTATGAAAATGCTAGTAATTTTTTACAGAGGTAAAATTGTATAATTTAAAGAATAATTTTTGTTATGAGAGTATGTTCACCTAACTTCTTTGTATTAAAATATATTTTCTTTCTTTTTTATTTTTTTAGAAGAATTTATTTATTTATTTTCAGACAGAGAGGAAAGGAGACAGAGGGAGAGAAACATCAATGTGTAGTTGCCTCTCCCATGCCCTGCACTGGGGAACCTGGCCCCCAACCCAGGCATGTGTCCTGAATGGGAATCAAACTGGCAACCCTCTAGTTTGTAGGCTGGCACTCAATCCACGGAGCCACAGCAGCTAGGGCAATATCTTTTCTTTAAAAAATTATTGTCCCCTAGAGGATTTATTTGTTTAGTGTCTTTTTAAAAAGATTTTATTTATTTATCTTTAGAGGGGAATGGAAGGAGTGAGGGGGAGAAATCAATGTATGCTTGCCTCTCATGCATCCCGTGCTGGGAACTGGCCTGCAACCCAGGCACGTGCCCTGACAGGGAACCTTGATCCTTTGGTTCGAGGGCCTAAACTCAATCCACTGAACTACACCAGATAGGTGTTTAGTGCCTTTATTTGGAAAAAAAAGTTGGCCATTCACTGTAGTGGGTTGAATAGTGTGCCCCCCCCAAATCATGTCTACCCAGAACCTAAGGATGGATCTTATTTGGATGTGCAGTCTTTGCAGAAGTAATTAGATAAATATCTTGAAATAAATAATCCTGGATTTAAGGGTAGGCCCTAAATCCAGTGACTGGTCTCTTGATAAGAGAAAAGATGGGGAGATTTGGTCACTTAGAGACACAAAGGAGGAGATAATTTGAAGACTGAAGCAGAGATTGGAGTGATGTTTCTACAAGTGAGGGAACGCAAAACACCACCAGAATGTGAAAGATGCAAGGAAAAATTTTCCTTCTATAATCTTTGGGGAAAGTGTGGCCCTGTCAGTATCTTGATGTCAGGCGTCTGGCCTCCAGAACTGTGAGAAAATAAACTTCTATTGTTTTAAGCCAACAGATTTTTTATGGCAGCCCTAGGAAATAATATAGCAACCGTAGCTAGTTCATACTATTTTGTTTTGCCATTTTGCTAATTTTTTAATCTCAATGAGTGTTACCCTAAGAACCCTGAAACACCAATTCAAAAGAACCTATTTAAGGACTTCCTCCAAGATGGAGGCATAGGTGGAAACACTGTGCCTTCTCCCACAACCAAGTTTGAATAAAAGAAAGGTTTAGTAAACAAAGACACAGCCAAAGAACAGAAAATTGAATTATATGGAAGTCTGAAAAATGAACCATTCAACTGGGACTGGTAAGAGGGGTGGAGCCAGAAGTGGAGCAGGGTCAGGCAGGAAAGATCGCATGTGGGCAGCACGGACCCAGTTGGGGTGTGGGGCGGACTGATCAGGGTCGCACATTTGTGCACAGTGAGATGGACGGCTCAGGCCCCAGCGGGTGAACCCAGTGGCGTAGAGTTGACCGCGGTTGCACATTTGTGCACAGTGGGACAGAAAGCACGGGTCCCAGCAGCTGGAGGCAGTAGACAGGACCGCCATTGCTCCTCTTTGACCCCGCCTCCACATACAGCGTCACAACCTAGCGACTGAGTTGCCCCACCCTGGTGAACACCTAGGGCTCCGTTCCTCATACATAACAGGCACGAACAGTCCAAAAGATGGCGCAAGAAGAACTGAAAGCCCCAGAGCCAATAACTCTAAGAGACCGAGAAATTGCCAGCCTCTCAGAAGCACAATTCAAGACACTATTTATCAGGATGCTCACAGAACTGGTAGATTATAGTCACAAATTATAGGAACATATGAAGGCTAAACTAATTGAAATGAAGGGAGATGCACAGGAAACCAATAGTGATGGAAAGGAAACTGGGACTCAGATCAATGGAATGGACCAGAAGGAAGAACAAAACATCCCACCAGAAAAGAATGAAGAAACGAGAATTCAAAAAAATGAGGAGAGGCTTAGGAACCTCCAGGACATCTTTAAATGTCCCAACATCTGGATTATAGGGGTACCAGAAGGGGGAAAGAAACAGCCACGAGTGGAACACTTATTTGAACGAATAATAAAGGAGAACTTCCCCAGTCTGGCAAAGGAAATAGACTTCCAGGAAATCCAGGAAGCTCAGAGAGTCCCAAAGAAGTTGGACCCAAGAAGGAACACACCAAGGCACATCATAATTAAATTAGCCAAGATGAAAATGAAGGAGAGAATTCTAGAAGCAGCAAGAGATAAGGGGACAGTCACCTACAAAGGAGTACCCATCAGACTGTCAGCGGATTTCTCAAAAGAGACCTTACAGGCAAGAAGGGGCTGGAAAGAAGTATTCCAAGTCATGAAATCCAAAGACCTACAGCCAAGATGGCTTTATCCAGCAAAGCTTTCATTTAGAATGGAAGGACAGATAAAGTGCTTCTCAGATAAGGTCAAGTTCAAGGAGTTCATCATTACCAAGCCCTTATTATATGAAATGCTAAAGGGACTTATCTAAGAAAAAGAAGATGAAAAATATGAACAGTGAAAGGACAGCAAACACACAGTTATTAACAACCACACCTAAAACAAAAGCAAACCAAGAGGACAGCTAGATCAGGAGTGGAACCATAGAAATGAAGAACACATGGAGGGTTAGCAACAGGGGAGTGGAAGGAGGAGAAGAGGGGAGAAGGTACAGAAAATAGCATAGATGGTAGGTAGAAAATAGATAGGGGGTAGGGCAAGAATAGTAGGGGAAATATAGGATCTAAAGAACTTGAGACACATGGTCATAAACTAAGGGGCGGAATGGTGGGGGAGGGGGTGTGCCGGGGGGAGGGGAATGAAGGGGGGAATAGAACAACTGTAATGGTATAATCAATAAAATATATATATTTAAAAAAGGGGAAAAAAAGAACCTATTCACCCCAATGTTCACAGCAGCACAATAGCCAAGTACTGGAAGCAACCTATGTAAACAAATGTACACAAAACATGCACATTTCTGCGGGAAGTAGTGTTCTTAACTATGTGATCACATAAACACTTGCTTTATATACAACTTGCATGTTGCTTTGATAAACAAAAATACTACACCTGGGGTCATCAGTCTGGGTGCTGGCCTCGATTTAGTCACTGATTCACTATGACATTGTATAAAGTAATTTTTTTCTGTGGGCCAGCTTCTCTTTCTGTACACTGAGATGGTTATATTTATGGGTCCTCTCAGCTCAGGGACTTTGAGTCTATGGATCCCTGTCCCTCTCTCTCTCTGTACTCAATGGTGGGTATATGCTTTTGAAGAAGAGTGTAGTTGGAGTGGAGTACATGTGTCTCACTGAATAGGATACGAGAGTTTTAGGAAGTTTTTTGAGAGGGAACCCAAGAGGATAATAGTTTAAACAGAAATAGCATACTGTGGGAAAAAATTTAAATGCCTGTTATGTCCTAGTCCCTGTATGTATTTTGAGGCCAGTGCTCTTTAACATACACAACGTAACTCACATTCAGCTAGATACCCTGATGATCATTTTGATTCTCTGACTAAATGTGCTGGAGAACAAATTATGAGGGGTTTTGTAAAAACACCTTTAATCCTAATCATGATATGCAGGTGGAAGCTAAACTCTTTGATAGGCACAGATTTCTACGCATACGCTCATATTCATATTACCCCTGAAACACTCAAAGTGGAATGTCTGTGAAGTGTGATTTGGGGTCCAATTTGGGTACTAAACTTTGTAGAACCTTTGAAATTGGTAGTCTATATATTCACTCTCCTCTATAGATCAATTCCTCTTTCACCTGGGATTTTCCTGTCTTAGAGTCTAGATTGCTAGGTTCAAATGGGGTTTTCAAGATCATCTACATCCATCACCATTCATTGTGCCATTGAGATAATGGGGAAGATTGAAGAGATGATTTGAAGGTAACAGTAGTTTTTCAGAGGAAGAACTCAAACCTAATTTCCTTTATTTTATTCTTAGTGTAGGTCTCTTTCCACCCCCTGTTGCTTTGTTATTATGCCCAGGTTTATTGTACCCCAATGAGAATATAATTATTTTATACTTTGAATTAATCTCCTTATTTCCCCCTCCTCTTCCCCTTTGTGCAAACTCTCATGTGGGCTCACACACTTATGTACACATATTCCCAGCAGTTTTTTGAAAGGAAAGCATTGTGGTTTTGCAGCTTTTCTGTTTTGCCTGAAGGGAAGCTCCAGCTGACAGTTCTGAATTGGGTTCATAATTCTACTTGGTTGGGGGTGGGGTGGCCTTTAGGTCATTGGAGGATCAATGTGGCTGAACCCTTTTGTCTTAGTGAGGTGGGAATGACAATCTTTGATGTATGATTTTCTAAAACCCATTTTTGTCCTCAGATGTAGAATGTTAACAGACAGGATTGTCAAATCTTTATTTGGAGCCTTCGCTAAGAACGCTCATCAATAAAGATGTAAGGGATAGAGACCACTTTCTCTGTCTTGAAGCAGCTTAGTAAGCATTACACATCAGCTAGGGTAATCCATACTTCCTTTATCCCATTCGCTTTTACTCTTTTGCTCTCTTTCTCTTCCCCTTGCTTCCTCTGCTCCTCCCCTTCTCTTTGAGCTTCCCTCGATTTCTCTGCTGGATACGTTAAGGAATAAAACAGTACTTTAGTCTTTCCTAAAACAACTACAGATCCAAAGCCTTGCAGCTCTGTATTTGGAGCCCCAGTACAGCTGCATGCTCCGTGGTAAATCTGAAGCCAGCAAAGGGGGAGGGGACAGGGAGGGAGGGAAGGAAGGAAGGAAGGAAGGAAGGAAGGAAGGAAGGAAGGAAGGAAGAGGGAAAGAGAAAGAGGGGGGAAAGAGAAGAAAGAGAGGGAGGGAGGGGAAAAGGAGAGAGAGAGAGAGAGAGAGAGAGAGAGAGAGAGAGAAGGGGGAGGAGAGAGGAAGAGAGGGAGAGGGAGGGTGAGGGAGAGCGAGAGCCCGCGCAAGCCAGCAAGCAAACCAGAGAGACAGAGGAGAGAGGGACCAGGATAGAGACCCAGAGAAAGAGAAGAGGAAGCAGAGCTCTGTGAGGGCTCAACCTCCAACTTGTTTCAGTTAATTCATCCTTTTCTTCTGTCCACTTCAGGGAAGTGACTGTGGCGCTTGGTAAGAAACCTAGATGTCCCTCCTTCCCCCTCCCCCAGCCTCAGGTCTTCTTTAGCGATAGCATCTCTCCCCCATACTGAGAGTCTTCTTGGGTTGGCCGGGAAGGCGAGACATGCTCTGCAGCTGTTATGCTATCCTGGGTTCCCTGTGGGGCTAGTGGAAGCATAGAGTCTGCATCTGGGCAGGAAGGCGCTGGGATAAAACCTGATTTAGGGAGGGGGTGTTGTGATGTGGTGTATGCGCGATTTGCTTCGTTGTCACTGAATTGTTTTGTTCTTCTTTGGAAGCAGGTCAGCATTGACCTTGCAAATTGCCTGGGGGGGGGGGGGCTCAGCTGCTTCAGAAAGCCATCCTATGGCCCTTAGCCAGAGCAGACAGCACTGTCATGACCCTCCAGACAGCCCTAGGCACAGGGAATGGAGTAATAGCTGGAGCTTCCTTTCTCCTTTAACTCTTTCTCTGCAGCTGCTTCTCCTTGCTGGAAATGAGAAAGAAGAACACTATGCAGTTCCTTTTCCTATCTCCCTATTACCTTCCCCAAATGCAAGCAAGCAGAAAGTTGTAAATAATTGCTTCCTTTAAAAGCAGATTGAGACCTACCCTGAGCTGCTTCACAAACTTGGGAGGCTTCTCTTGCTTCCCTGTGGGAAACCCCATTGCCTGTCCACTCCCCATCCCAGTTAGTTGAGCTGACAGGCTAGACCAGGGATTCAGATGCCTTACCCCCAACATGCTGGCAAACATGGCATTTGGTCCAGCTGTGTCCTTGGGAGGGAAGAAACACCTGATGGTTTGTCTGGAACTGGCTTCCAGTTTGCTGCTTCTCTGTGGCTGAGGGTTGCCTAAGCGGGAAGACTGGGGTAGGGGTGGCTGTTGGATTTAGAGAGACAGGGTGAGGAGCTAGTGTTCCTGTTGTGAATAATATGGCTTATTGAGGGTCAGCAAGTCTGCATGTCTAGAGCTATGCAAGGACTGGTTGAAGCTCTTATATAGCCTTTCTGAACTGGTAGGGGGAAGGGATCTGGTTGCTTGATGGGGGCTTTTTGAGTTTTCAACAGTGATGGGTCCATGATGTAATTATAACATCAATATTACTTATTGCTAATATTGCTGACTAATATTGCTTAGTAAGTGTTGGATCTTGGACTGAGGTTTAATGTGTATTATTCTTACATCAACCATATGAAGTAGATATTATTTTTATCTTTGATTTACTGATGAGGAAACTGAGGCACAGAAAAGTTAAGTAGATTTTCCAAGTTACAGAATAATTAAATGTCCCAATTGGGAATTAAAACACAGACAACCTGGTTCCAGAATGCATAGCCTACACCATTAAGCACTACTGCCTCCTTGGGGAGAATTTTGAACCTTTCTCTGTTAGGCAAATGTAGATACAGTAGGTAGGGTGCTACGTGGCAAGATTTGGGGGGGTTGGTTAAAGTAGTAGCCAGACCTTTGTGTAGCATAAGAGAAACTTATGTTGGAGCATAGTGACTGGCTATTGTGGAGCCAATCCTCAATAGGGTTTGCTGTAGGGACTGCCCAAAAAGCTTTCCTTGGCCAGCTTGTTTTCCTTTGAAAGGATGCCTGGAAAGACTTCACTTTGCCACTGTCAAAGCCTCATCCATCTCACGTTGAGTGAAAAAAAATTCCTTTTAGGACCATATTTTCTGAAGGTTTAGGGTCACCCTGTCCTGAAAATTTTAGAATACTAAAACCTTGGAACTGGAATGATTGCTAAAGATCATTAAGCCTTATTTCTTCACCCAGTTCTTTAATTTATCTAAGCATTCAATTTGTTGACTGATTTCTATTTGAACTCCCTTGCAAAGACAGAGAGCTCATTAGATGGATCTTTCTGTCTTTGAGAAACTCTGTCAGAAAATGATCTCCATTATAAGCTAAGCTCTGTCTCCCTATAACCTTTATTCATTGGTTCTTTGGAATTATATGAAACAAATTTGTTTCTTAATAATAGCTCTTCAGATAGTTGAAGGCAGCAATCACACTTTTCCTGTCAAGCATCAGATCTGACAAGATCATAAGTAAAGGGTTATCATTTGCTTCTTTTTGGTGACTAAACTTTTATTAATATGGTCTAGTATCCCATTCTCTTGATTGTCAGCCACAAACTAATTGTACTGAGCTTTCTAAAGCAGTGTTAACCGTGTATGTTCTTTTCCTTGGAAAACCTTTCTGTCTGATATCAAGTGGACTGATGGGAAGAAAGAAACTATTCTCTTTTCCTAAAGACCAGGAATCAATTGGTTCTAGTCCTTCTAAAAGCCCAGAAAATCCATTTAGCAGTCAGACAATAGGCATGGTGGAAGACTTGAGAAGCAGGGTTTAAGGGTAGTTATTATAAAGGAGACAGTTCAAATAGTGGTGATTCAAGGTTCATACCATATTTGGAAGGAAGAAGAAGAATTTGTTTCTGAGATACTTTCTGATAAAACAATGACATCACTGAGCGATGGTATTGAATGGGATTGGGTAAAATAGGAGTGAGCATGCAGCATGCTAGAGTGGAGAACTTACTTGGGTGTTAGCAAACATTAGTTCTATTCCTAGCTCTACCATTTTTCAGTTACCTTGGACACATGACCTTCTTTCTATGGACCTCAGTTTTTCCATCTGTAAAATGCTGAGGTGGAGGCTATCACCTCAGAATTTTTTAAAAATTTCAAGTAAACTATAAATTTCAAGGCTCTAAAGGTCTTCAGAAATCATCTAGCCAGTGCTTCTCAAACTTTAATGTGCAAAAGAATTCCCTGGGGATCTTCTTAAAATGCTAATTCGGATTCAGAGGATCTGAGGTGGCACCTGAGATTTTACATTATAATGAACTGCCAGGTAGTAATCCTGAACTTGCTGTTCCAGTGTTTGACAAAGTATCTTGGAGAAGTGGCAGGTTTTTTTTCAAATATTCCAATGCACCACAGACTGTAACTTTAGTAAAATACATTAACTATAAATTGCTAAAAAATAAAGAAAAATATGCAAAGTATAAATTTATAGTGTTATTATTAGCTTCAAAAGAGAAATAATTTTTTGCCAAATGCTGTAACATTTTGTAAGTGTTTATTCTCAATTTCTGTCATTAGAGTGTTGGTGCCTAATAACATATGTTCATGGGCAGGTACTGCTCTGTGGACCACACTTTGAGCAGCAGTATTCTAGGCTACCTGCCTAACTAATTTTAGAGGCCTAGATTGGGCCCAGTTAAAATTTCTAAATCATCTCTGCCAGGTGATCTCTCACCCTCAGGTTAAATGTCTTCTTTGATAAAGAACTTAATATCACCCTGGCTGGTGTGGCTCAGTGGATTGAGTGCTGGTCTGCAAACCAAAGGTTTGACTCCCAGTCAAGGCACATGCCTGGGTTGCAGGCCAGGTCCCCAGTGGAGGGTGCCTGAGAAGCAACCACACATTAATGTTTCTCTTCTCTTCCTCCCTTGCCCTCTAAAAATAAAGAAATAAAATATCTTTTAAAAATTAAAAAAATAACTTCATATCTTTCACTCCTCACCTGTGGCAGTTTCAATTTTGGAGCTCATGTGGTGCAGTTAGTGTGCTGTACTTATATGATAAATAACTTAATATCTTCATGAAAGAGGTATTGTGAATGTCATGAAAGTTTTTAAAGCTTATATAAATTCCACTCTTAGATTAAATATTCCAATCAAGTGGAGGCTGTGTCAGTCAAGTTTATTGTACCAGCAGCTACAAGCTAACGTATGGCATAGAACAGGTACTTAATAAATGTTTGCTAAGTGAATTAATAAACTACTTTGTATTAGTTGTGTCTTTTGGGGTCATACTGTCATTAAAGAAAAGTAATTTTGGTTTACTTCCAGTATTTGAGAGGCAGTATTTATCCTATTTTATAAATTTCTTATGGTGACTGGAAGGCTAGCTTATCCACTCTAAAGAGTTACATGGCATCCCAATTTTACTTTGAAGGAATTATAGGAAGCCAAATCTAAAGTCTTTACCTTCAATTCAGTCATTCTTCAATTCAGTCATTCAACAGCTGTTTACTCATTGATGTGGTTAGGCACCATATAGATAATACAAAGATGAGCAAAACAGACACCATCCTTGCTTACTTGGAGCTTATGGTTTGATGTGGAAGAAGCAATAAATCAGATTATCACACAACTGTGTTATTTCAGCAGCCATAAATGCTCTGAAGGAAAAGTGTGGGGATACGGGGCTATAAAGGCATATAACAGAGGAAATTGATCTTAGCTTTGGGTTTAAGAAAATCGTCCTTGAAGAAGTGATATTAAGGCTGAGTAGAGACATGAAGGTGGGGTGGGAGTGATGGAGGGGATAGAATAGTATTCTAGATGAGGGGAAGAACATGCAGGAGTTCACTGAAATGAGAAAAACAGTGAATTTGAGAAATATAACAAAAGCTGGAATGTCTGGAGTGAGCTGTTGTAAGGATTTTGGTCTTTATTCCAGAAACACAGAAACTGATGAAAGGCTTTTAATCAGGGCTAGTGATATGGTCTAAACTGAATCTATTTAGTACGTTTCTAAGTGCATACTATGAATCAAAGGAAATGAGAGACAGGCTGATTTAGCAATAGCCTCTGTCCTCCAAGATGACAAAGTAAGAGAGGGAAGAAGTATACAGACAACTATTATACTCAAAGAATGAGATCCACACCCATCAAAACAGAGGAAAGGGGCTTGTAGCCAAAGAGATCAAAGACAGTTCCTGAAAGTCATGTTTGAACTGGGCTTGGAAGATTAGACACATTTTGAACCTGCAGAGCTTGGAGGATGGGAATGGTGTTCTAGGCAGAGGCCAGAAAAGCAGAGGGCATGTATTGGAAAATAGTGAAATGCTCAGCTGTGTTTGGAGTAGAGTACATGGTGAAAGTCTATGAAAAATGTTTGGCAGGATGGGTTGAGAGCTTGACTGTAAACAAGATAGAATGCTAGCTTGGAAGATTAGGGTTGTGCTCTATATACTGTAGAGGATTGACTTCCTCATTTTGTGGATGAACAAACTGATCCTGAGAGGGGGAGTGACTTGATACGCTGAGGTCACACATAGATAGTACTACTGCTAGAGCCCAGCAAGAAGTGCTGGGTACAGTTGAAAAAATGTGGAATTTAAACTCTGGGAAGAAGTCACCTGGAGAGAGTGATTTGAAAGTCATTGATAAAGAGGTTGTTCTTGAAGTAGAAAGAAGGGATCCAAGGATATGGGAAAAACAAAGATGAGCCTGGGTGAAGGCTACAAAGGAGGAGAAGTCAGACCTGTGGAAGGAAAATTAGGAGAGTATAGTATTATGAAAGAGCCAAGAGAAGAGAGACTTTTATCCATTGGTTGGACAATTATTTTCAAATACATACCATTTACTAAGCATGGAGAATATAAT
Source organism: Sturnira hondurensis (assembly GCF_014824575.4). Taxonomy (NCBI): domain Eukaryota; kingdom Metazoa; phylum Chordata; class Mammalia; order Chiroptera; family Phyllostomidae; genus Sturnira; species Sturnira hondurensis. The sequence goes on from NW_028083107.1 coordinate 82,628, forward strand.
GGTGAGCAAAACAGACATGGTTGTTGCCACCTTGGGGCTCATGGTTTAGATGGACAGATAGATGTTCTCTAAACTATTGAACTATATAGTTATACATTGTGCTTACTGTGTAGAGGAAAATGTACTACTTTAAGAAGAAATATATGGTCAACATTATTAGACTTTTCAGCAGAATTGAGTACTGGTAAATGACACCCCTCCCTACTAATAGTTCTCCCTACTCTTATGCTCACAGTGCGTACTAATGGTTAAGACTGGATGAGACATATTTATTTCGCAGAGTTTGGCAGATGATACTATTGTAAGGAATAGTCAGCTTCCCTCTAGCTTCATGCCTACAGAATCACAGGGTTACTTGAAAACTAGGTTATATGTCATGTTGTTTAACTGAAATTCTCAAAGAACCAGCCCTCTCTCCAGGTCCCCTGATTCTCCCCTATTTAACAAGTTAGAGAAATAGGTACTTGATAAGAAGAAAAAAATAAAGAATCAAATATTAAAAATATCTTTTTAAATGGGATTTCTGATAGCCTAGTCTAGAGTCTAGTCCTGGCTTGGATACAACTTCATCTCTTATGGCAAATGTCTTGTTTGAGCCTCAGTTTCTATAACTGTAAAATGAGAAGGGTTGGACTAGACCTAGATGATTTATAAAGATTCTTCCAGCTGTAATGTTGTATAGTTCATGCTCTGTTCTATATTACATTCTCATGGTTCTTAAGTTCAGGCTCAGTCACTTATTTATGCAACACTAAGGATTTGATATGGAATTCTGAAGATTGTTAATTTTGATGGAAGTATTCACAGGGTTTGGAAGTGATAATAGAAGGGCCTCTGCTTTGTTTCATTCCTGAGATTGCTGAAATCATGACTGTCCTGAAAGCTAAGGTCACTGTATTCTAAAATCTGTAGTAAATTTTAGTATTAGGTGGTATTTCCACTAGTGTGAAATAAACTAAGGGCACTGAAAAGAAAATTGGACAGAGTACTGTGAAAGAGAGGCACGGTGATTATCTCATATTTTGAAATGTAATGATGCAGGTAATCTCTTCTTAGGGTGGAAGATATTATAGTTAGAGGAAAATATTGGTTAGTAATAGAAAAATATTTTATGAGGTTTTGTTTCCCAGAAATTGTCATCAATTTGGCTCAAATAAACTCATAACAATTCTTACAGGTTTGGAAGTTTCTTATGTTGACAAGTTTTATCCTCAGTGTCTCTCCCAATTCTTGTAACATAAGAGGTTCTCAGATATTATTGAATAAAGGCATAGTCATGAGATACTAAACAGGGTGGAAAGAAGGGGAGATGCTTTAGCTCAAAATTCAGCACACCTATGTTCAGCCTCATTCCCAGAACTTCTCCTCATCCAAAATTCATCTTTATTTCATAGATAGAGAATTGAGAATGACAGGATCTCTCTTTCACCAGCTCTCACCTCACCTACAGGTTCTATAGTCCTGGTTTGTTGTTTATTACCTCCCTTTGGTACATTGCAGATGCACTGTTTCTCATAACCTTTCCAAGCACAATGCTTATGACTTGATCTTGACCCTGCATATCTTCATCCTGTCACCTGTTTTTCAGAAGACTGGGGTAATTAAGAGCAAATAAAAGTGATAAATATGGAATTAAAGAAAGAATTCCTTTGCTTCTCATTTGAGACAGAACAGTGGTTTACCACGGGGCAGGGCTTTGCCAGGATCTTATTCCTTCATAGATTCATAGACCAAGACCTCACCCTCTGTGAGGATCTGGAGAGGATAGGAACTTCTCTGGAATTAGAAAGACTGTCTCAAGGGCATCAGCAACATCTGCCTCAAATATGTATGATACAGGATGACAAACTGTTTAACCTTAAATCTTTTTTAGGCTGAGAGGAGGTGTACATGACTGAGTTAACAAAAATAAGATAAAAGCAAAAGAACCCCATGATTTTAAAGGTATTGGTATTTGTACATACTATGTGTCCTCACCATATACAGAAGGAAGACTAAAAATGTCCAGTATGTATATTTTGAAAGGTGCTTTCCTATTTTAAAATAATTTCTTAAAAGGAATCAAGTATTACATAGATTTTTGAAACAGAAGGGGAGGTGAATATGATCATAGCATAAAATAACTTAAGAATATTACAACAGGAGCTCAGAAATAGCAGAGTTATTACCAATTATGTAATGGGAGTCTTATCACCCACTATGTATGGTGTTATTTTTTTCAGGGTGAATAGTCCCAGGAAAGGTTGCTTAAAACCATCTGATGATAGTTGTAATTGTTAGCAAGTTCTTCTTCATACTAACTTAAAATCTGTCTTCTGAATCTAACCTATTGGTTGTGCTCCGCTGAGGAACAACTAGGAGTGCTGAGTAATTTCCATTTCCCTTCCCTGCAATAGTCATTTAAAAGTTTTAAGATAATTTTATCTTTTTTCTAGGCCATATAGTCCCAATTCTTGAGCTCATATGACATGTGTTTTGAGTATCTCTTATGGGAGATGCTTCATTTTTCAGTACTATCCTTAATATACTATGTTCAAATCTAGACTTGGTACTCTAGGGATGGCTGACCAGAATGAGCATTTAAAAATGTTTGTACATTTACTAATTTCTCTTAAAACTGTAATATCTACCTTTAAACTGTTTTTCTCTAGTTAGAAAAATAAAACAGCCTCATAGTAGACAATTTAGAAAATGGAGAGAAGTTAGCACAACCTCTAAATACTTACTCCAAAGATAGCTTGTTCTACTTCCCTCCAGATGTGTTTCCATGTTTACAAAATTAGGATCCTACCTTATATGTACTATTTTATATTTGGCTTCTTCATTGGTATTATATTGTGAGCATTTCCCCATGTGATTCATCACTCTTTAAACAATTTTGAGAGCTGCATAATTTTCAGTTGTACAATTTATACCATAATTATTTAATGGATTTTGTATTGGTCATTTAAATTATTTACTAATTTAAAAAATCATTTACTTATTTTCAGAGAGAAGGAAAGGGAAGGAGAAAGAGAGGGAAAGAAACATCAACATGTGGTTGCCTCTCATGCACCCCCAACTGGGGACCTGGCCTGTAACCCAGGCATGTGCCCTAGCCTGGGAATGGAAACAGAGACCCTTTGGTTCATAGGCTGGCCCTCAATCCACAGAGCCACACCAGCCAGGGTGGTCATTTAAATTATTTTCGATAGTAAGTTATCATGAATAGTCCTGCAATGTATACCTTTAGATATCTATCTTTGCTTCTTTGATCCACACCTCTTTCAGGTCTTTATTCAAAAGTCACCTCAGTAAGGTTTTCTGTAATGACTACACAAATATGCAAACCCTTCTTTCATACACACTTACTCTTCTCCTTTTTTGCTTTATTTTTTTCTCCTTGGTCTGTATCATCATCTAATAGACTAAGTATTTTACTTGTTGCCTGGATCCTGTATTAAAATGTAAGTTCCTTGAACACAGGGATTTTTCTCTGTTTTATTCATTGTAGTATCTCCCAATACCTAGAACAATGTCTGACATGCTGTAGATCCTCACTAAATATTTGTTAAATGAATGGTTTTCTTAATATGGGTTTTTATAAGAGGCATTACTGGGCTTAAGGATATAAAAAATTTAAAGGCTCTTGATATATGTGTGAAGTTGGCACACTGTATAAGATGGCCAGTTTCTGCTCTTATACCTATGTCCATGCTGGCTATTATCATTCTTTTAATAGCTTTGATAATCTGATAGAGGCAAATGGTGTCTTCCTGTTTTTGTATGTTTCTTTTATTATAGTGAGTGTGAATACTTTGTGTTTCTTGGTCACTTTTGTTTCCTTCCTATGAACATACGAAGATCTGACCAGAAGGTATCTGGTCATGTAATATGAAAAGCAGAGACATATATTAAAGATGATACAAGATACAAGAAACATTGTACATAGGACAATGACACCTCAGTGCCCTTCAAAGTAGGCACTTTGGGACTTCACACAGTTCTCCCAATCACCATCAGGTTCCCTGCCATGTTTTACTGAATCTCATTGATAGTCTGAAATCTCTTCCCTTTCAAAGGTGATTTTAGTTTTGGAAAAAAAACGAGAAGTCCCAGGGCACCAAATGTGGGCTGTGGGGCGCTGAGTTACTTGGGTGATTTGATGTTTCAACAAAACATTCTGCAAAGAGGGAAACTATTATTTAAATATTAACTTCTATTTCTTTCACTTTGTTCAAATTTATTATTACAAATTTATAGTTTACATTTACAGGGGCATCCAAACTTTTGGAATCTCTGGGCCACACTGGAAGAAGAATTGTCTTGGGCCATGCACTAAATACACAAACACTAACAAAAACTTATGAACAAAGAAAAAGTTTTTAAGTAAATTTATGATTTTTGTGTTGGGCCACATTCATAGCCATCCTAGGCCACGTGTGGCCCATAGGCTGTGGGTTGGACACCCCTGATTATGAGTTTATTTTCTTGTTTTTTTTCTTTTTAACCTTGGAATAATTTTAAATATTTTGAAAGAAACTTGGAGAATTAACTAAAACAGTAAACAAATAACCACTATATACTGCTCAGAATGAACAAGTCTTAGCATTTTGTCATTTATGCTAAAGATATATTTTCTTTTTAAATATAGTTTATTAATTATACAATTACAGTTGTCCCATTTCCCCCCTTCACTCCCCTCCACCCTTCACACACTCTCCCACCCACATTCCCCTCTTTAGTTCATGTCCATGTATCATAATTATAAATTCTTTAGCCTCTACATTTCCCATACTATTCTTACCCTCCCCCTGTCTATCTTCTACCTACCATCTATGCTACTTATTCTCTGTAACTTTTCCCCCTCTATTCCCCTCCCATTCCCCTGTTGCTAACCCTCCATGTGATCATCATTTCTGTGGTTCTGTTCCAGTTGCTTGGTTGTTTTTGTGTTTGTTTTGGGTGTGGTTGTTAATAATTGCGAGTTTGCTGTCATTTTACTGTGCATATTTTTTATCTTCTTTTTCTTAGATAAGTCCCTTTAACATTTCATATAATAAGGGCTTGGTGATGATGAATTCCTTTAACTTGACCTTACCTGGGAAGCACTTTATCTGCCCTTCCATTCTAAAAGAGAGCTTTGCTGGATAGAGTATTCTTGAATGTAGGTCCTTGCCTTTCATGACTTTGAACACTTCTTTCCAGCCCCTTCTTGCCTGCAAGCTCTCTTTTGAGAAATCAGCTGACAGTCTGATGGAAACTCCTTTGTAGGTAACTGTCTCCTTATCTCTTGCTGCTTCTAGGATTCCCTCCTTCATTTTAATCTTGGGTAATGTAATGATGATGAGTCTTGGTGTGTTCTTCCTTGGGTCCACCTTCTTTTGGACTCTCTGAGCTTCCTGGACTTCCTAGAAGTCTATTTCCTTTACCAGATTTGGGAAGTTTTTCTTTATTATTTGTTCAAATAAGTTTTCTACTTGTTGCTCTTCCTCTTCTTCTGATACCCCTATAACTTGGATGTTGGAATGTTTAAAGATGTCCTGGAGGTTCCTAAGCATCTCCTCATTTTTTTTTGAATTCTTGTTTCTTCATTCTTTTCTGATTGGTTGTTTCTTTCTTCCTTCTGGTCCACTCCATTGATTTGAGTCCCAGTTTTTTCCCCATCACTATTGGTTCTCTGTACATTTACCTTTATTTCACTTAGTGTAGCCTTCATTTTTTTCATGTAATTTGTGACCAAATTCAACCAGTTCTGTGAGCATCCTGATCACCAGTGCTTTGAAATGTGCATCTGATAGGCTGGCTATCTCTTCATTACTTAGTTGTACTTTTTCTGGAGCTTTGATCTGTTCTTTCCTTTGGGCCATTTTTTTTTGTCTTGATGCACCTGTTATGTAGTGAGGGGTGGAGCCTTAGGTGTTCTCCAGGTCAGGGCAACCCAGTTGCTGGGTTGTGATGCAGTATGTTGGGGAGGGATCTGAGAGGGAACAAAGGCTCTTGCTGTGCTTTCTGCCAGATTTCAGTCCCTTCTGCCTATTCTCCCAAGTAAACTGGGCCCTTCTAGTGCCAATTCCCAGGTGAGTGGGTTTGTGTACATTCTTGACCCTGTGGGTCTCTCCAACAAACTCTCCTGTGAGGCTGGGAGTTTCTCCTACTGCCTCAACACCACTGGTGTTTTTCAGTTGTTGTTTTGAGGCTTTATTTCCCCACACTGGAACTCTGGGTTTTGCAGTCTGTCCCACTCCCCAGTTTTACTTTGTTTATCTGCACACAAACACAGGACTGCCCAATCCACCAGCTGCCTTGTGCACCATGCCCATCCATCATCTATCACCTTGCCGGGTCCTCCCGCAGCTGCCTTGTGCACCTGGGTCTGCCAGCCGCTGCTTTGCTTAGAGCCCTCTCCATCTGGCTGCCCAGCTCCGCCCCTCCTATTGGTCTGGATGAATGTTTGTTCTATAACTGCTTGGTTGTTGGACTTCCATACAGTTCAATTTTTGTCCATATTGGTTGTTTTTTAGTTTCTAAATTTTTTGTTGTCCTTATTTTGGTTGTGCAAGGAGGCACAGTGTGTCTACCTATGCCTGTATCTTGGCTGGAAGTCCTGAAGATATATTGTAATAAAATGAAACATTTCAGATAAAGTTTATCTTCCCTTGTATCTAGCTCCAGCTTCATTTGCCTCCACATCCTTCCAAAACAATATCCAGAGACAACTACATTTGCTAACTTTTTTGTTTGGTCATGTTTTACTTAGTGATTTGTATGAGTTCTTTTTTCCTCCTTTTTAAAAGTATATTTTGTTGATTATGCTATTACAGTTTTCCCAATTTTCCCCCTTTATCTCCCCTCCACCCCCAACCCTCCAGCATTCTGCCCCTTAGTTCATGTTAGTGAGTTGTACATGTAAGTTCTTTGACTTCTCTGTTTCCTAAGTCATTCTTAACCTCTCCCTGTCTATTTAATGCCTATCAATTATGCCTCTTATTCCCTGTACCTTTTCCCCCCATTCTTTCCCTCTTTTTCCCCACTGAGGACCCTCCATGTGATGTCCATTTCTTCAATTCTGTTCCTGTTCTAGTTGTTTGCTTAGTATTTGTGTTCATTTTTTTAGGTTCAGTTGTTGACAGTTGTGAGTTTGTTGTCATTTTACTGTTCATAGTTTTTGATCTTCAAATTCTTAGGTAAATCTCTTTAACATTTCATATAATAAGGGCTTGGTGATGATGAACTCCATTAATTTTACCTTATCTGGGAAGGCCTTTATTTGCAGTCTGGTTCACCACCTCACTGCGGGTCCTTTCAGCCAGGCCTGCTGGCTCGGTGCGCTGCCTTGCCATGGGATCTCTGTCCGCCCATCTGCCTTGTCTCACTCCTACTGGTCTGGTTGACTGTTTTTTTAATTCCTCATTTGTTGGAGTTCCATGCAGTTTGATTTTCTGCCACTTCTGATTGTTTATTGTTTTTATATTGGTTGTTATCTTCCTTTCGGTTGTGCAAAGAAGTGAAGGATTTTTGTCTATTCCTCCATCTGAGCTGGAACTCAAATTTTTTTCTGAGTTCTTTGTATATTCTAGATACTAATGTTTGGTTAATTACACATGTTACATATATTTGCTTCTAGTATGTCACCTTGGCTTTCTATTTTTGTTTATAGGATTCTTTATCATGCAAAAATTTTAAATTTTCACAATAATTTTATTAATCTTTTTCCCTACAGGAATTTTGATTTTTATGTCACATTTTAGAAATATTAAGAAATCTGACGCTGGAACATAAAAATTTTTTTCTAACTTTTTTTGTAGTGTTTCAAAATTTTGCTTTACACATACTTTTTAAAACCATCTGGATTTTATTTCTGCATGTGATGAAAAATATGGGTCAATTTTTTCTATGTCAAATACCACTTGTTTCAATACCATTTATGCATAAGTGATTTAGAAGGCAAACTCCATTATATTACCTAATTTCTACAAATGCTCGGGTCTATTTCTAGGCTTTGTGCTGTAGTAATCCATTTGTCTATACTCATTTTAATTATGAATACCTTATGAATGCTGATATTTAAAGGTCAGTTATTGTTCATTATCTGCCCTCACCTAACCCACACCCATACCACTTACCTTTTCTTTCTGAATTGTCTTATGTTGGGTCCTTTTCTCCTTTATCTTAATTATGTAATAATATTTAAAAATATTTTATTGATTGTGCTGTTACAGTTGTTCCAATATTTCCTCTTTTGTCCCCTACACCCAGCAAGCCCTACTCCCCTCAGACTATCTTACCACCTGTTTTTTATGTCTGTGGGTCATACATATAAGTTCTTTAGCCACTCCATTTCATTTGTTGTACTTTACATCCCCATGGCTATTCTGTAACTATCAATTTATATTTCTTAATCCTCTTACTTCTTCACATATTTCCCCAAACCCTGCTCCTTTCTGGCAACCACCAAAAGCTCTCTTTACCCATGATTCTGTTTCTGTCCTTGTTTGCTGAGTTAGTTTTTAAGATTCATTTGTTGATAGGTATGTGTTTATTGTCATTTTATTATTCAGATTTTTAATCTTTTTATTAAATACGTCCCTTTAACATTTCATATAATAATGGTTTGGTGACAATGAACTCCTGTAGTTTTTTCTTGTTTGGGGAGCTCTTTATTTACCCTTCAATTTTAAATGACAGCTTTGCTGGGCAGAGCAATCTTGGCTGTAGGTCCCTGCATTCCATGACTTTGAATATTTCTTGCCAAATCCCTTCTATCCTGCAGTATTTCTTTTGAGAAATCAGGTGAAATTCTTATGGGAAATCCCCTCTAGGTAACTAAATGCTTTTCTCTTGCTACTTTTAAAATTCTTTCTTTATCTTTGACCTTTGGTATTTTAATCATGATGTGTCTTGATATAGGCCTGTTTACATCCATCTTGTTTAGGACTCTCTGTGCTTCCTGGACTTCCATGTTTATTTCCTTCACCAAATCAGGAAGGTATTCTTTCATTATTTTTTCAAGTACAGTTCCAATTTCTTGCTCTTTCTCTTCTCCTTCTGGCACCTTTATGATGTGAATGTTGGAACGCTTGATGTTGTCCCAAAGGCTGCTTATACTATCTTTAATTTTTGGATTCTTCTTTCTTCTTGTTCTGATTGCTTGTTTTTTGTCCCTTATGTTCCAAATCATTGATTTGATTCTCAGCTTCATCCACTGTACTGTGGATTCCCTGTAAATTGTTCATTTCCATTAATATTTTCTCCACTTCTGCCTGGCTCTTTTTTTATGCTGTTGAAGTACTCAATGAGTTCCTTAAGCATCCTTATAATGAGTGTTTTGAACTCTGCATCTGAGAGACTGCTTGTCTCCATTTTGTTTAGTTCTTTTTCTGGAGTTTTGATCTGTATTTTTTCATTTGGGCCATGTTTCTTGCTCATTTTGGCAGCCTCCCTGTGTTTGTTTCTATGTATTAAGCAGAGCTGCTGTGATTCCCTATCTTGGTAGCATGGCGTAATATAGTAGGTGTCCTGTAGGGTCAAGTGGCACAGGCCCTGTCACCCAAACTGGATAATTAAGGTCTACCCTCTGTGTGGGCTGAGTATATCCTCTTCTTGTAGTTGATCCTTATTTGCTGTTGGCAGGTCAATGGGAGGAATGTACCCAGACCAGTCAGCTCCAAGGACTGGCTGTGACCACTGACCACCGATCTCCACCTTCCATGGAGGACTAGCTGTGTAGGGGCCAGGTGGTGGTGCTCTGATGTGGTCTATAGCTATCTACTGGGTACACAGGCTCTGGGGTACCCAGGTACTGCAGATTAGGGTAAGCCACCACCTGTCTTTTGCCTGGGGTCCTCTAGCATGAGGTTCAAAACAATCTCAGATGGGTGCTACCTGTGCTGGGTTTGGAGGTTCCCAGGTGGAGCCAAATTGTGATCCCAAGCTGGCTGCTGCTCTTCCCATGCCTGAGGACGCTTAGCCAGAGGAATGAGGCTGGGGGTGGGTTGTAAATTGTGTGAGGCAGAGCCTCAGGTAAATGCCAAGGTAAGCCAAAATGATGGAGTCTCAGATATGGCACCCACCTGCCAACTCTGTGGCTCTGTGGGAGGATGGCTCAGAAAAGGCACAATGGCCCATGCCCACCTTTCAGTCTAGGAGAAAGCTGTCCCCCAGCTCTCACCTTGATGCCAGCCACTTCAGTTTATCCCTGTATGCTACTAGTGCCTTTCAAACTGCTACCCTGTTGGTGTTGGAACTCACGGAGTGAGTCTGTATAAGTTTCAGATAAGCCTTTTAAGGGGAACTGCCATGGAGTCCTTTAGTTTTTGTCACAGACTCCAATCGTACTGGTTTTTACAGCCAGAAATAATGGGGACTTGTCTTCCTGGTTGGGGGAGGCATGATGTGGGGCTGGGACCCCTCACTCCCAAGATATCCCTCCCAGGTATTTGTCCACCCTACATGGGTGTGGGACATGTAGGTATTATTCATCTCTGCTTCTCCTACTTTTCTGGATTGATGTGATTTCTTTAGTTCTGTAGTTGTTGGGTTTCAATTCAAGTTGATTTCTGATGGTTCTGAGTGGTCTTTTCTTCTGTAGTTTACTTGTAATTTTGACGTGATTGTTGTGGGAGGAGGTATGCTGTGTTTATCTATACCTCCATCTTGACTGGAAGTCAAAACTAATATTTTTTTATTTTTATAGATTTTTTTATTTTTATTTTTTGAGATTTTCGAGTTAATATTTTCTATTTTGATAGGAAAAGAAGGCGATTACCACAATAAGTCTGTAAATCACAGCAAGAAGCAAAATAAAATTATCCATAATTTTACTAAAATTATAACTATAATTTTAAATGTATTTCTTTCTGTATTATTATTTTTTTGTTGTTGTTCAAGTACAGTTGAACAATTTCCCTCCCCCCACTCCCTCCTACCCCAGCCACCCCACTATCCACCCCTGATCTCTTCTCCCCTTGGTTTTGTCCATGTGTCCTTTATAGTTGTTCCTGAAAACACTTCCCCTACCCCCCATTATTCCCCCTACCTCCCCTCTAGTTACTGTCAGTATGTTCTTAATTTCAATGTTTGTGTTTATATTCTGCTTGATTGTTTATTTTGTTGATTAGATTCCACTTATAGGTGAGATCATATGGTATTTGTCTTTCACTGCATGGCTTATTTCACTTATCACACTGCTCTCCAGTTCCTTCGATGCTGTCTTGAAGGGTAGGAGCTCCTTCTTTCTGCTGCATAGTATTCCATTGTGTAAATGTACCACTGGTTTTTGATCCACTCATTTACTGATGGGGACTTAGGTTGCTTCCAGCACATGGCTATTGTAAATTGTGCTGCTGTGAAAATTGGGGTGCACAGGTTGTTTTGGATTGGTGATTCAAGGTTCTTAGGATATAATCCTAGCAGTGGAATTGCTAGGTCAAAAGGCAATTCTATTTTTAGTTTTCTGAGGAAATTCCATACTGTTTTCCACAATTGCTGCACCAGGCTACATTCCCACCAACAGTGCACTAGGGTTCCCTTTTCTCCACAACCTTTCCAAAAGTCATTGTTTGTTGCTTTGTTTATGATGGACATTCTCACTGCTGTGAAGTGGTATCTCATTATTGTGGTTTTAATTTGCGTCTCTCTGATGGCTAGTGATGCTGAGCATCTTTTCATATGTCTCTGAGCCTTCTTTATGTCCTCCTTGGAGAAGTGTCTGTTCAAGTCCTTTGCCCATTTTTTAATTGGGTTGTTTGTCTTTTTGAAGTGGAGTTGTGTGGGTTTTTTACATATTTTGGAGATATAACCCTTGTTGGAGGTATCATTGGGCTGCTTCCATTTTTGTGTGTCTTCCTTAATTTCTTTCTTCAGTGTTGTGCAGTTTTCTGAGTACTGGTCTTTTACCTCCCTGGTTAGGTTTATTCCTAGGTACTTTTTTTTCTTGTTGCTATATCAAATATAGCAAGGGTTTTTTTTACCTGACTTCTGTTTCTGATATTTTATTGTTGGTATACAAAAATGCCATTGATTTCTGATTATTGACTTTGTATCCTGTTGTTTTGCCAAACTCACTTATTAGGTTCAAGTAGTTTTCTGGTGGAGTCTATAGGATTTTCTATGTACACTATCATGTCATCTGCAAACGACAGTTTTGCTTCCTCCTTTCCAATTTGGATGCCTTTTATTTCCTTTTCTTGTCTGATTTAAGTGGCTGGGATTTCCAATACTGTGTTGAATAGGAGTGGTGAAAGTGGACAACCTTGTCTTGTTCCTGATCTTAGTGGGAAAGTTTTTAGTTTTTTCCCATTGAGTATGATGTTGGCTGTAGGTCTCCCCTATATAGCCTTTATCATATTGAAGAATGCTCCCCCTATTCTCACTTTGCTGAGTGTTTTTATCATAAATGGGTGCTGTACCTTATCAAATGCTTTTTCCACATCTATTGATATGATCATGTGATTTTTATCTTTTGTTTATGTGATGTATTACCTTTATTTATTTGTGAATATTGTACCATTCTTGAATCCCTGCAGTGAACTACTTGATCATGGCATATGATCTTTTTAATATATTGCTGGATGCAGTCTACCAGTATTCTGTTGAGGACTTTAACATCTATGCTCATATGTGATATTGGCCTGTACTTTTATTTCTTTATTATGTCTTTATCTGGTTTAGGTATTAGGATGATAGAAAATAATATATATTTTTTAATTTCAAGAATATCATATTGGTTTTCTTAAAATTTTACTGAATTATAGAATGACATAGAGAAAAATTGACAGATTTTTGATAAAGAGATTTCTTATTCATAAATATTGTTTTAGTCTTGGTATTCAAGTTTATTTTTACAATTGTTGATAGAATTTTGTAATTTTACTAATAATACTTTTAGATACAAGACATATTTCTCAGCATCTTTTACATTTTCAGTAAGGTTTATTTATATAAAATTTCCCCTTTGAGATTATACATTTCAAAGAATTTTTACAAACATATGATCAAGTAACCACCATCACAATAGAAATATGAAATATTTCCCTCACTCAAAAGTTTCACTTGTGCCCCACTACAGTCAATTTTCTCCCTCCACCTACTACCCTGGGAAACCATGCATCTGTTTTCTTCCTTTATTTTTTAAAGGATTTTAATTGTTCAGTTTTAGAGAAGGGAAGGGAGGGAAAAAGAGAGGGAAAGAAATATTAATGTGTGATTGCCTCCTGCACACCCTCTACTGGTGACCTGGCCCACATGTGCCTTGACTGGGAATTGAACTGGCAGGCCTCTAGTTCACAGTCTGGCACTCAATCCTCTGAGTCACACCATCCAGGGCTGTTTTCTTCCTTTATGATTTTAGATGGTAAGCAAATAGGACTCTCAAATGCTGTTTGTAGGAATATAAAATAATGTAGGTACTTTCAAAAAGAGTTTGGTAGTTTCTCATGAAGTCAGACATTTATTTCTCATAAAACCAAGAAATTTCCCTCATAAGTATTTATTTAGTATAAATGCAAACATAAGTGCAAAGAAAACCTGTATAAGTGCATCTGTAACAGCATTACTTATAATAGATTAAAAGTGGCAACAACACAAATACCCATCACAGAGTGAATGGATACTCTCTCTAGTCAGCAATAATAATGAACACACCCTTTATGAGTTGCGAGGGATTTTGTCATGAATGTTGATTGGGATTTTAGAATGCTTTTTCTGTATCTATTGAAATTCTTTTTAAAAGTCTGTTGATATGGTGAATTACAGTGATTATTTGTCAAGTGTTGAGCCACCTTTGTATTCTCAGGGTAAAACTCCACTTGGTTATGATATATTATTGTATTAATATATTATTTACTAATATTTCAGTATTTTTTGGTGTCTATGTTACATTAGGGACATTGACCTTTAATTTTCTTTTCTCATATTTGTTTGGTTTTGGTAAAGAGTTATTCCAGCCTCATAAAATGAGTTGGTCAGTGCCTTCATCTTCTATTTTCTGGAACAGTTCATGTAGAATTGGTACTGTTTCTTTCTTAAGTGCTTGGTAGATAACACTAGTGAAGCCCTCTGAGCTTTTGACATTCTCTTATTTAGAATTTTCTCCATGATAAAGTTTTTTTTTTAATTTAAATTTTATTTTTTAAATTACATTGACATTTCATATTACATTAGTTTCATGTATACAGCATAGTGATTAGACATTTATACAACTTATGAAGTGATCCCTCACATAAACCCAATACTCACCTGGCTCCAACAGATTGAGTTATCAGATGAGAGGAGTAGGGGGACTAGATGAAAGAAGATGAAGGAATTAGCCAAAGAAAATATATGCATAACCTATTGACTCAGACAGTGGTTTGGTGATGGTCAGAGGGAAGGGGGATCAAGGGTGTGGGGAAGTGGGCAAAGGAGGGGGAATGGGGACATCTGTAATAGTATGAACAGTAAAAATAGAGTGAAAACATAAACCTTAATATATATATATATATATATATATATATATATATATACACACCATATATATATCTGTTATATATGAATATAATATATACAGATATACAGATATATATGCATATATAATTGTATAGGTATATATGCATACATAATTCATTACATTCCCTATGGTGTACTTTATATCCCTTGTAAGGTTTTTAACTGAATATAAGTTAAGTAATAGATAAAGGGATATTCAGGTTATCTATTTCTTCTTTTTTGAAGATATTTATTTATTTATTTTCAGAGAGAGGGTAAGGGAGGGAGAAAGTGAGGGAGAGAAACATCAGTGTGTGGTACCTCTTGCACGCCCACCACTGGAGATCTGGCCTGCAACCCAGGCATGTGCTGTGACTGGGAATTGAACCAGACACCCTTTGGTTCACAGGCCAGCACTCAGTACACTGAGCTACACCAACCAGGGCTATCTATTTCTTCTTGAGTGAGGGTTGGCAAAATGTCTTTCCAGAAATTTGTTATTCTCATGTACATTATTAAGTTTATTTCCATAAATTTATTTATAATATTTTCTCTTTTTTTAGTTTAATCTATTTTAACAGCAAACTTACAGGAACAACACAGAAGACAGACAGCATTAAAAACATACTTGCATGTAGGACAACTCAGTTAGAAAAGTATAGTGAGTAGATGGAATCTACCATATGTTAAAAATGCTACAAACACCACTTAGTTGTCATCAATAAGAAATTTACTTGTTTTTAAAAAATCCAAATGTTGGCATTGTTCAGAAAAAACTAACAGGTTTTTAAATATTGCTATAAAGTCGAATTGCTTGAAAGTTGTTCACTGAAGCATCTTGACTTGCATTAATGCTTTTTGTCCCTAATTTATATTTAAAAATTCACACACAAATGAAAATGTAAAAATTGCCAACACCTAATTTATGTCCCCCATTTTCCACTTGTAATCATATACTTACTCCTTTTGATCCCATGGGAAAAATATCTAATGTTCTTACCTACCAATAACAGGAAGAAGAGAACTTGTTTAAAATAATGAAACATTTCCTGTGATAGTGTATTCTTAAGCACATTCTCCACATATGCGGCGTGCTAGCTGGATATTTTTTGGCATAATGGTTACATGTTTGGCATGGATAGCACACAGGTTGTTGTCTTCAAAATGGCCAACCAGATACGCTTCACTTTCATCCTGCAAAGCACCAACAGCTGCACTCTGGAAGTGCAGATCTGTTTTGAAGTCCTGACGAATTTCTCGCACCAGATGCTGGAAGGGAAGTTTGCGATGAACTTCTTTTTTATTATTATTTAATTATTTTTCAAGTACAGTTTTCTGTCTATTACTCCCATCCCATCCCACCCCCCGTGCTCCCCCCTCCCTCCCATTTCCACCCTTCTCAGTTGTTGTCCATGTATCCTTTATATATGTTCCTCAAAACCCATCCCCTATTTCCCCTGAAATTTCCTTCCCTCTTCCCTCTGGTCACTGTCAGCCTGTTCTCTATTTCAGGTGTCTTTGGTTACATTTTGCTTGCTTGTTTTGTTGTTTAGCTTCCTGTTAAAGGTGAGATCATATGGTATTTGTCCTTCAACACCTGGCTTATTTCACTCAACATAATGCTTTCCAGTTCCATCCATGTTGTTGCAAAAGGTAGGAGCTCCTTCTTTCTTTTTGCGGCATAGAATTCCATTGTGTATATGTACCAAAAATTTATATGGAATGATAAACGACCCCAAATAGCAGCTTCAATGTTGAGAAAGAAGAACAAAGTAGGAGGGATCACAATACCTGATATCAAACTGTATTACAAGGCCATTGTAATCAAAACAGCCTGGTACTGGCATAAAAACAGGCACATAGACCAGTGGAACAAAACAGAGAACCCAGAAATAAACCCAACTCTCTATAGTCAATTAATATGTGATGAACTGATAATGTCTAATTTCACAAAATGCCACAGTACCAGGTCTGTAAGGATGAGGTTTCTTCATCCCTCCGAGGGTGCACTCTTGCAAGTGGCTTGGCATCCAGTTGCTTCCTCAGTGCTTTACCACCCCTTGATCTGTGGGCAGTCTCCTTTGAAGGAGCCCCGGTATAGAGACCTCTTTACTTACCAACATTCACCTTACAATGGAGCTCAGGGAGCTGAAGGAGGCGCTGGTGATAGAGAGCAAAGGTGGCTGTGAACCCATAATATTTTCTTATTACCCTTTTAATGGTTGTAAACTCTGTAGTGATGTACTTACTTTTATTACTGGTAATGGTAATTTTTTTCTTCTCTATGAATCTGTGTAAAAGTTTACTAATTTTATTGATCTTTTCAAACAAGTAGCTTTTTGTTTCATTGATTTTTTTTATTGTCGTTCTAGTACAGTTGTCTCCATTTTCCCCCTACCACTACTCCCTGCTCCACTCTTCCCCACCTCCCAAACTTGATTCTACCCTCCTTTGGCTTTGCCAATGTGTCCTTTAAACATGTTCCTTGGTGACCTTTCCCCTTTTCCCCTCCACAATACCCCTCCCATCTGGTTACTATCAGTTTATTATTTATTGCAATGTCTCTGGTTATATTTTGCTTGCTTGTTCGTTTTTTCATTAGGTTCCACTTATGGGTGAGACCATATGGTATTTGTCTTTCACAGTTTGTTTATTTCACTTAGTATCATACTCTCCAGATCCATCCATGCTGCTGTAAAAGGTAGGAGCTCCTTCTTTCTCTCTGCTGCATAGTATTCCATCGTGTAAATGTACCACCAGTTTTTGTTCCTCTCATTTACTGATAGGCACTTAGGTTGCTTCCAACAGTTGGCTATTGTACATTGTGCTGCTATGAAAATTGAGATACATAGGTTCTTTTGAAGTGGTGCTTCAGGTTTCTTAGGGTATAATCCTAGCAGTGGAATTACTGGTTCAAAAAGTAGCTCCATTTTTAGTTTTGTTGGGAAATTTTGTACTATTTCCCACAGTGGCTGCACCAGTCTGCATTCCCAATAACACTGTACTAAAGTTCCCTTTTCTCCAAAACCTCACCAACACTTGTTGGTTGATTTATTAATGGTAGCCACTCTGACTGGTGTGAAGTGGCATCTCGTTGTGATTTTAATTTGCATGTCTCTGGTGGCTTGTGATGTTGAGCATCCTCTCATGTACCTATGGGCACTCTGTATGTCCTCCTTGGAAAAGTGTTTGTTCAGGTCCTTTGCCCATTTTTTAATTGGGTTGTTTGTCTTCCTGGAGTGGAGTTGTTTGCATTCTTTATATATTTTGGAAATCAAACCCTTGTCTGAAGTATCATTTGCAAATATATTTTCCTGTATGGTTGGTTCCCTTTTCATTTTGCTGATGTTTACTTTAGCCGTGGAGAAGATTTTTGTTTTGATGAGATCCCATTTGTTTATTCTTCCTTTTACGTTCCTTGCTCTAGGGAACATATCAGTGAAAATATTGCAGCGTGAAATATCTGAGATTTTCCTGCCTATGTTCTCCCCTAGTACTTTAATGGTGTCATGGCTTATATTTAAATCTCTTATCCACCTTAAATTTATTTTTGTGTATAGTGTAAGTTGGTGCTCAAGTTTCATATTTTTTTGCATGTAGCTGTCTAGTTCTCCCAGCACATTTGTTGAAGAGGCTATTTTTACTCCATTGTATACTTTTGAGCCCTTTGTTAAATATTAATTGACTGTAAAGACTTGGGTTTCTTTCTGGGCTCTCTATTCTCTTCCATTGGTCTATGTGTCTGTTTTTATGACATTACCAGGCTGTTTTGATTACAGTGGCCTTGTAATAGAGTTTGGTATCAGGTATTGTGATCCCTCCTACTTTGTCCTTCTTTCCCAACTTTGCAGCTGCTATTTGGGGTCATTTTTGGTTCCATATACATTTTTGCAGTGTTTATTTTATGTTTGTGAAATATGCCATTGGTACTTTAATAGGTATTGCATTGAATTTGTAAATTGCTTTGGGTAGTATGGACATTTTGATGATGTTAATTCTTCCAATCCATGAACATGGTATATGTTTACATTTGTTTATGTCTTCCTTGATTTCTTTCTTCAGTGTTGTGTGTTTTTCTGTATATAGGTCTTTTACCTCCTAGTTAGGTTTATTCCCAAATATTTTATTTTTGTTTTTGCTATATTGAATGGGATTTTGTTCTTGATGTCTGGATCTGCTGTTTCATTGTTGGTATACAAAAATGTCTTTAATTTCTGGATATTGACTTTGTAACCCGCTGTTTTGCCAAATTCATTTATTAGTTCGAGCAGTTTTCTGGTAGACTCTATAGGATTTTCCATGTACACTATCATGTCATCTGCAAACAATGACAGTTTTGTTTCCTCCTTTCTGATTTGGATGCCTTTTATTTCCTTTTCTTGTCTGATCGCTGTGGCTAGAACTTCCAGTACTATATTAAATAGAAGTGGTGAAAGTGGACAACCTTGTCTTGTTCCTGATCTTAGTGGAAAATATTTTAGCTTTTGCCCATTGAGTATGATGTTGGCTGTAGGTCTTTCATGTATGGCCTTTATCATGTTGAAGAATGCTCCCTCTATTCCCACTTTGCTGAGTGTTTTTATCATAAATGGGTGTTGTACCTTATCAAAAGCTTTTTCTGCATCTGTGGTATTTGTCTTTGCTTTTGTTTATGTGGTGTATTACATTTACTGATTTGTGGATATTGAACCATCCTTGCATCCCTGGGATGAATACCACTTGGTCGTGGAGTATGATCTTTTTGATGTATTGTTGGATGTGATTTGCCAATATTTTGTTGAGGATTTTAGCATCTATGTTCATCAGCGATATTGGCCTGAAGTTTTCTTTCTTTGTTGTGTCTCTATCTGGCTTTGGAATTAGGATGATGCTGGCTTCATAAAAAGAGTTTGGGAGTTTCTCATCATTTTGGATTTTTTGGAATAGTTTGTGAAGAATAGGGGTTAGCTCTTTCTCAAATGCTTTGTAGAATTCTCCTGTGAAACCATCTGGTCCAGGGCTTTTGTGTGATGTGAGTTTTTTTATTACTGCTTCAATTTCATTTGCTGTTATTGGCCTGTTCAGGTTTTCTGCTTCTTTTTCATTGAGTTTTGGAAGATTATATTTTTCTAGAAATTTGTTCATTTCACTTAGGTTTTCAAATTTCTTCTCATACAGTTCTGCATAGTAATTCCTTACAGCCCCTTCTATTTCTGTGGTATCAGCTGTAATCTCTCCTCTTTCATTTCTGATTGTGTTTATTTGGGTCTTCTCTCTTCTTTTCTTGATGAGCCTACTTAGAGGTTTGTCTATTTTGTTTATCTCTTCAAAAAACCAACTCCTGGATTCATTGATCCTTAAAATTGTGCTTTTAGTCACTATGTCGTTTAATTCTGCTCTGGTCTTGGTTATTTCCTTCCTTCTGCTTGCTCTGGGGTGTCTTTGTTGTTGTTCCTCCAGTTCTTGTAAGTGTGCAGTTAGGTTGTTTTTTTTTAAATGTTTCTATGCTTTTGAGGTAGGTCTGTATCATTATGAACTTTCTCTCAGGGCTGCCTTCACTGTGTCCCATAAGTTTTGGGTTGTTATGAGTTTATTTTTGTTTTTCCCAGAGACTTTTTGATTTTTTCCCTAATTTTATTCTTGACCCATTCATTGTTTAATAGAATGCTATTCAATCTCCATACTTTTTAGTATTTTGGTTTTTTTCCCCTGGAGGTTGATTTCTAGTTTCAGTTCCTTGTTGTCAGAGAAGATGCTTGATATGATTTCCATTTTCTTGGATTTTTTGAGGCTTGTTTTGTGTCCTATCATATGTTCTGTCTTTGAAAATGTTCCATGAGCATTTAAAAAGAATCTATAATTTGCTTCTTTGGGATGTAAAGTTATATATATATATATATATATATATATATATATATATATATATATATTCAGTTAAGTCCATTTGATCTAGGGCATTGTTCAATGCCATGATATCCTTGTTGATATTTTGTTTTGAAGATCTATCCATTGTTGACAATGGGGTGTTAAAAAACCGTACAGTAAATGTGTTGCTGTCCATATCTTTCTTGAAGTTCTCCAAGATTTTCCTTATGTATTTGGATACTCCTATGTTGAGTGCATACATGTTTATAAGGGTCATATCATAAATTTTATCTATGTTTATAAATTGATTTTATTGTTTCTTTTGAATTATGAAATCAGTATTACACCAGCTCACAAAATAGGTTACACAGTTTTTCATCCCTTCCAAATTTATGCAACAGTTTGCAGAAGGTAAGATTCACATTCATGAAAGTTTAATAAAATGGACTTTTGATTCTCATTTGATCCCATTCCTTCTTACTACAGGTGTGTGAAGGGGGATATTATATTTAACCTACTGGTTCAATTTCTGTTGTATTTCAGTTTGCTATTTCCAATATTATTTTAATAGAAAATTATCTCTTTATTCTGATTTTTAATGTAACTGTCTAAAGCTATTTATAATATTTTGTTTGAAAAAAGTTGTTTTGATCTGTATAAAAAAGTTGTTTTGATCTGTATAAAAATTGCATAAGGAAGATACATGGTAATGGAAAAATACAATAAAAATTTAAAAAATATCTGGGAACTTAGTTGTAAGTCAAATATTTATTCAAAGTTTGTTAAAAAGAATAGTAGTTTTCTACTTTTTTCCCAGAAGCAACAGTTTTCAACCATTTCAGATAATTCTTCTAGTATTTATATTTTATCTTTAAGTAACATGTTCATATTTATCCTTTATTTTTTTATTTCTTTTTCATTTTTATTGTATGTTTTCCACTACCATTTTTCTGCCTTATACTCTCCTCCCTCCACCACAGTCACCACACTGTTTTCCATGACCATGATTGGGGATCAAACCTGCAATCTAGTTGTGTGCCCTGACTGGGGATAAAACCCACATTTGGTGTATGGGGGTGTATGGGGCAATGCTCCAACCAACTGAGCCAGCCAGCCCTGGCAAGATTTAGGTACTTTTAAATCCCCCGCTTGTACAACATACACAAGTTTGTTCTCCAACTGAGCCAGCCAGCCCTGGTAAGATTTAGGTACTTTTAAATCCCCCGCTTGTACAACATACACAAGTTTGTTCTCCCACCCCATACTCTTTAATATTGATTAAATCGCTGCTTCACCTCCTGGTTCCTATACTGATCTAACTTTGCTGTGCTACCACACATTCAATGCTGTTTTTTTTTAAGATTTTATTTTATTTATCTTTAGAGGGGAAGGAGTGAGGGAGAGAAACATCAATGTATGGTTGCTTTTCATGCGTCCCCTGCTGGGAGTTGGTCTGCAGAGAACCGGCCTGCAACCCAGGCATGTGCCCTGACTGGGAATCGAACCGAGATTGTCTGGTTCGCAGTCCTGCGCTCAATCCACTGAGCTACACCAGCCAGGGCAAGTGCTATTGTTTTATATTACCCCATAGGAGTTGAACTCCTGGCTCTCTCTGCCAGTTTTCTGGTAGGTGCGTGGCTTTAGATCCCTTTGTTGCTAAGTTTCTTTTTTCTTTTCTTTCCTCTTCTTGTCTCCTCATCTCTCTTCTCTCCTCTCCTTACCTCTCCTCTCCTTTTCTTTTTGCTTCAGCTTCATAGACATATTTCTCTGTTTTTAAAAAACAATTGTAGTTGTGTTTTTATTTTTTAAAGCATATTTTATGATTCAGGTATAATTACTATATTCTATGTTTGGAGCTAAGAGAGGGAAGTTTTTCTATATGAACCTACAGTGCTTGTTTGACATGATGGTATGTTCCTTGGGATTTCCAGATGAATAAAAATTTCTCTTTATGTAATGACTACTCAGCATTTGGGGCCTTAATTGTGGAGAGTTTTTTTCTATTACTTTTCCATGTTTAATTTGTAATCATAGATTCTAATATTCATGTATATGAGTATCCCTCCAGCTTGTGAAGCAATGTAAGCATGAATCCATTCAAGCTGGATCAGGCAGGCAGGCGTTTTTGAATACGAAGGCAGGAACAATGGGCTTGCATTAAAACTAGGGCCCCAGGCTGAGGAATTTTTGTAGGTTTGTTGGGTAGCAGTGGTTACCTCAGCAGGAGAGCCTTGTGACAGACAAATGGGAGGAAGAGAGAATAGGAGTGGAAAATATCGTCATACCCAGGTTGATGTTGGAACTTGAAACAGAAATGGAGAACATGGATGGGGAAACAACTAATCTTTGGGTTGAAAACAAGGTTTTGCTTGGTTCCAGAAGCATGAATGGCCTAATGGAGTTGGTTTTTTTTTGCCATGATCTTAAATCATCTGTAAGGTGGGAAAGCACGGTGCCAATGGGTTAGAGATAGTGAGAGAAAGCTGTTGTGGCACCGACATCACTGTCAGGGCCAAGTAGTAGGAGTTGAGGCTGGAGAGGTAGCAATTTGTTAATTTCTTAAAACACTTTGTAGGCCAAATTAAGGAGTTTAGTATTTTTCCATCAGCAGTAGAGGGGCTTTGAATAGTTTTCAGCAATGGAGTGAAGTAATCTCGTTTGCATTTTAATGGTCTCCTCTGCTTGCTCTATGAAGAATAGATTAATGCATCCTAAGGGTTGTCAGAGTGAAAATGAGGAGGCCAATAATGCTACATTAGTAGGGTGGTGTCTGGTGAAAGGGTATGGAGTAGAGGAGGAGGAGGAGAAGGGGGGAAGATAGAGAGAGAGAGAGAGAGAGAGAGAGAGAATGGATTTAAGAGATATATTGAAGGTAGATTGATAGGAATAGTAAATGGAATATTTAGCAAATAAGTTTGATGTGGCTGAACTTGACATTCTGATTGTGTTTCTTTTGCTAAATTTATTTACTACCATTTTCCCTGACTTGCCTCACTTGCCCATATATACTGTTATTCTTCACCCCTCTCTTTTAATTCCATTCTTCTTTAATATTTGAGTTTCTGCTTTGTCTCACTGACACAAGGACTTGACTACTTTTGTCCCTGGATTTCTTTATCAACCCCTTTCCATTTTCTTTCTTCTTCCACAGCAGTGACCCATTAAGATCATTCTTCATTTTCAGTGGTCTGTATTGTACCTGCTCCTTATTCCTTGTGTGCTTTCAAGAGATCTTTTCTGGTTTTTAGCTGGGATTAGTTTGAGAAAGATACTTGCTCTTGTGGAGTGGTTATATACTTGTCAAATGTTTGCAAAAAGTATCCTGTTTTTACACGTGGTATTCCAGCTATATTAACGCCCAGGCAGAAAGAAGTAAATACTCAATCTTACAACTCATTCTCATCTTTACTTGAGGAGTGATGTCCTCCTGCACTCTTAATACCTGTTTAGAAGTATGTAAATGGTGCAGTCTTTGGAAGCATTTTGGGATCCTGAGCAGCAGGGTCCCATGGCCCAACCCCTAGGCCATGGACTCATACCTTGTACATGACCTGTTATGAACCTGGACACACAGCAGGAGGTAAGCTTGAATGTAATGTACTTGAATCATCTTGAAACCATGCCCCCCCCCACTTCAATCCATGAAAAAATTGTCTTCCACAAAACCAGTCACTGGTGCCAAAAGGGTTGAATACTGCTGCTGGGCAGTATCCATGCTATAGCAATGTTCCTAGCTGTATGCTCAGTGGGGGCTGGAAGCTGAAACTGCTATATATGAATGTTATCTTCCTCTATTTTTGCTTCTGATCTGCTGATTCCCCATTTTTACATAAAGGTAGGTTGTCTGAATAATGTACATTATACATTCCTGATTATAGCTCCTGTACCCTAGGGACAAACTACAAATCTGTAGTTATTTCTTATCATACAACTTCATCTGTCTGCCTGCAGCCCCAGGGACTACTATTGAGAGTAGCTCTTTGGATGAAAGGCGGACACTGCAGTATAGCATCAGAGCTCTGAATCACTCTATGTAGTGTCTAGTCTGTTTTTGGAATCTGGGTGTTGAGTTGAAAGGGACTCTGAATCAGTGCATTCTTAGAATAGGGCCAGTTGTAAGTCAGGCCAGCAGCCTGAGGCAATTGCGTAAATGGCACAGTGTGTTTCTCCTTCCCTGGCGATTTAGTTCTGAATTACTGTTTCCAATGTGTGAGTCTGTGAGTCTCTATATACTAATGGTTTTGTTGATTTGCCAAGTGCCTCTTAGGTTAAATAAAAGAAGAATTTGAACTATAATCTTATTCTCACTCAAAGCTGTTTAGGGTCTTAGATGCAATACATGTGGATGCGTGACAGCTCTGTAGACATTTTAGTGTGCTGCAGTTCCAGGCAGGATTTGGCTGTGAACATTGTGGCCAGAATTGTTAAGTTAAATGTTTGCTTATTGGAGGTCCTGATCATCAGTCTCTACATAACTTTTCAGATATCTTCAAGTTTTACTTCATAAACCCCTTTCTTGAGTATTTTGTTTTTCTTGGTGTTAGGTTGGAGTTGCTCAAGAAACCAGATGGACACAGTGAGCAAAGGAGCAAGGTTTATTAGTGGGAATAAGAGGAAAAGTGGAGCCAATCTAGGGAGGGTGGGACTTATGGGGGAAAGTGGAGAAAGTGAAGCCAACCGAGGGAGGTTAAGACTTACTCGGTTGTTCTTAGGGCAGGGTTTTTAAACACAAAAACCCATGAAGGGTAACTGATTGGGGTGTCAGAGTCTGATTGGCTAGAGTTGGTTGCTGGGTGCCATTTCTGCTGATCATTGTTCTTGATACATCTTGTCAGACCTCAGGTTAAAGCTGCATCCTGTTAGGCCAGATAGGCCGACCCCAGACCCCAGGCATCTGTTTGTTTTGGGTAGGGTCATCAGGCAGTTTCCCAGGCAGGCATTTTCCCATGTGCAGTTTTCCATCCTGGTGATCTTCCATTCCTGCTAGGCCTACCTAGGTCTGTCACTTGGTGAGAGACAAAAGAGATTTTCATTTTCATTTTCATATCTATTTGTTGAGCATGTGAAACATATTAGTTCACTGTGCTAGACATTGAGGATATGATAAATGAATCAGATGGATCTGGTCCCTGCTCTCTTGGAACTCACAATCTAAAAGGGAAGGCATACTTTGAATAAATAATTTGCAGGTGAGATGAATGCTATGGAATAAATAGTGTTAAAAACTAAATAAAATATAGACCTTGCTTAGTGGGAGGGGGTCATGACAGGCAAAATTCCTTTAATGAAGTGATACTCAAGCTTAGAAAGTAAAGATCTCAAGCTGCTAGCTAGCCACTGCAGTAGTGATAGGGGTGGGAGGTAGAAGATGGAGAAGAAAATATTTCAAGGAGAGGAAACAGGTTGTGTGAAGGTCCTGATTATGGGAAAATTCATGTTGCATTTTGGGAGGTTGGAAAAGGTCACTATGGCTGAAAGTTAGGGAGAGAGGGATGAGAATGTAGTGATACAGTATTATGCAGGTCATATGCAGTGCCTTTAAAAAATTTATTCATTTTTAAAATAACTTTTAATTTTCTGTTACAGTTGATATACAAATTATTAGTTTCAGATGTATAACCCAGTTGATCAGACATTATGTAACTCCCTAAGTGTTCATCCCAATAAATTTCATACCCATCTGACATCATACATAGTTATTACAATATTATTTGATATATTCCTTATGCTGTACTTTGTATCCACGTGACTATTCTGTTACTAGCAATTTGTGCTTCTATCCCTTCACATTTTTGTCAAGCTGCAACAATGGCACCTTCACAATGTTCTCTGTATCTATTAGTCTGTTTCTGTTATGCTTTTTTGTTTTTTAAGATTTTGTTTTTAGATGCAATTGTTAGTAGATAGGTATTTATTGCCATTTTATTATTGTTTTTTGCTTTTTATTTTCAAAAAATTATTTTATTGTTCTTCAAGTATAGTTGTCTGCATTTATCCCACCCATTTTATTATTTATATTCATACATTTTAATGCTCACCAAGCATATTTTTTATTGATTTTAGGGAGAGAGTAGGGAAGAGAGAGAGAAATAGAGACAGAGAAACATTGATGTGAGAGAAACATTGAACAGTTGACTCCATATGTGCCCTGAGCAGGGATTAAACCTACAACTTTATGGTGTACAGGATGATGCTCCAATCAACTGAGCAACCTGGCCAGTGCTATTATTCATATCTTTTATCCTTTTTTTCTTCTTCTTAAAGACCCTTTAACATTTCTTGTTCTATTGGTTTGGTAGTTAGGAATTCCTTCAGGATTTTCTTGTGTGGGAAGTGCTTTACCTGTCCCTTGATTTTACATGATAGATTTGCTGGGTAGAGTAATCTTGGTTGCAGCTTTTTACTTTTCATCACTTTGAATATTTCTTTTTTTAATGTTTTTTGAAAAGATTTTGTTTATTTTTAGACAGGGGAAGGGAGGGAGAGAGTTAGAGAAACATCAGTGTGTGGTTGCCTCTCATGTGGCCCCCACTGGGGACCTGGCCTGCAACCCAGGCATGTAACCTGACTGGGAATTGAACTGGTGACTTTGAATATTTCTTGCCAATCCCTTCTGGCCTGCAAAATTTCTGTTGAGAAATCAGCTGACACAGTCTTATGGGAGCTCCCTTGTCTTCCCAGTTTATCCATGCACAAATGTGGGACTGCCTGGTCCATCAGCTGCCTCCTTGCCCTCCTTGTCCTCCAGCCACTGCCTTGCCATGTGTCCTCTCTGCCCCAGGCGCCTGTCTCTTCCCCTCCTACCAGTCTGAATGAATGTTTCTTCTTTAACTCCTTGATTGTCAGACTTCCATACAGTTTGGTGTTCTGGAAGTTATGGTAATATTTTGTTCTTAAATTTGTTGTTGTCCTTCTTTTGGTTGTATGAGCAGGCAAAGTGTATCTATCTATGCCCCCATCTTAACCAGAAGTCACTAATTTAGATTTTTTTATCTTCTCTAGGTTTACTGTATTTCTATGAACTTACGTCTTAGAACTGCCTTCTCTGTGTCCCATAGATTTTGGTTTGTTGTGTGTTCATTTTCATTTGTTTCCAGATACTTTTGATTTCTTTCTTGATGTCACTGTTAAACCATTCATTTTTTAACAACATGTTCTTCAGTGTACATGTATTTGGATGTTTTGAGTTTTTTTCCTTGAGGTTAGTTTGTGCCTCCAAGCCACTGTGATCTAAGAAGGTACTTGATATTCTTGATATTATTTCAATTTTCTTGAATTTGTTGAGGCTTCTTTTGTGTCCTACCAAAGGGTCTGTCTTTGAAAATGATCCATGTGTGTTTGAAAAGAATTCATACTTTGCTTCTTTAGGGTGAGATGTTCTGTGAATATCAATTAAGTGATAGATCAAATATCAATTAATTGATCTATAGTGTTGTTCAGTGCTACAATATCCTTGTTGATTTTTGGTTTGGAAGATGTATCCATTGTTGACAGTGCAGTGTTAAAATCTTCTACAGTGACTCATTGCTGTCAATCTTCTTAACATCTTCCAAGATTTTCCTTGTGTATTTAGGTGCTGCCTTATTGGGTGCACATATGTTTACAAGGGTTATATCCTTTTGTTTCATATACTCTTTTTTCAGATTACTTTTTTAAAATTTATTTAATTATTTTTCAAGTACAGCTTTCTGTCTATTGCTCCCATCCCATCCCACCCCCCATGCTCCCCCCTCCCTCCCATTTCCACCCTTCTTAGTTGTTGTCCATGTATCCTTTATATTTGTTCCTCTAAATCCCTCCCCTATTTCCCCTGAAATTCCCTCCCCTCTCCCCTCTGGTTGCTGTCCCCCTGTTCTCTATTTCAGTATCTTTGGTTATATTTTGCTTGCTTCTTTGTTTTGTTGTTTAGGTTCCTGTTAAAGGTGAGATCATATGGTATTTGTCCTTCAACACCTGGTTTATTTCACTTAGCATAATGCTTTCCAGTTCCATCCATACTGTTGCAAAATATAGGAGCTCCTTCTTTCTTTCTGCTGCATAGAATTCCATTGTGTATATGTACCATAGTTTTTGATCCATTCATTTACTGACGGGCACCTAGGTTGCTTCCAACTCTTGGCTATTGTAAATTGTGCTGCTATGAACATTGGGATGCATATGTTCTTTGGGATTGGTGTTTTAGGGTTCTTAGGATATATATATACAGAACCATAAAAGACCCCAAATAGCAGCAGCAATTTTGAGAAAAAAGAACAAAGTAGGATGGATCACAATACCTGATATCAAACTGTATTACAAGGCCACTATAATCAAAACAGCCTGGTACTGGCATAAAAACAGGCACATGGACCAATGGAACAGAACAGAGAGCCCAGAAATAAACCAAACTCTCTGCAGTCAATTAATATTCGACAAAGGAGGCAGGAACATAAAACGGGATAAAGATAGCTTCTTCAACAAATGGTGTTGGGAGAACAGGACAGCTGTGTGCAAAAAAATGAAACGAGCACCAGCTTACAACATGCACCAAAATAAATTCAAGGTGGATAAAAGACTTAAATGTAAGCCGTGACACCATTAAAGTCCGAGAGGAGAAGATTGGCAGGAAAATATCAGATATTTCACGCAGCAACATTTTTACTGATATGTCCCCTAGAGCAAAGAATATAAAGGAAAGAATAAACAAATGGGATCTCATCAAAATAAAAAGCTTCTGCGCAGCTAAAGAAAACAGCATTAAAATAAAAAGACAACCAACTGTACGGGAAAACATATTTGCCAATGATACCTCAGACAAAGGTTTAATCTCCAAAATATACAAAGAACTTACACAAGTCCACTCTAAGAAGGCAAGCAATCCAATGAAAAAATGGGCAAAGGACTTGAACAGACACTTCTGCAAGGAGGACATACAGGGGATCCAGAGACACATGAAAAGATGCTCAGTATCGCTAGCTATCAGAGAGATGCAAATTAAAACCACAATGAGATAGCACTTTACACCAGTGAGAATGGCAATCATAAACAAAGCAATAAACAACAAATGTTGGAGAGGGTGTGGGGAAAAGGGGACTCTGGTCCACTGTTGGTGGGATTGCAGACTGGTGCAACCATTCTGGAAAACAGTATGGAATTTTCTAAGAAAACTAAAATTGGACCTGCCTTTTGACCCAGCAATTTCACTGCTGGGATTGTATCCTAATAGATCCTTTAGTATTATGCTGTGATGTTTGTCTCTTGTCATTGCCTTTGTTTAAAGTTTGTTATGTCTGATAGAAGGATTGCTATCCCAGCTTTTCTTTTTCATGTCCATTTGCTTGGAAATTTTTCCAACCCTTCACTTGTCCCTTGATTTTAAATGAAAAAGTCTGGGTCACCAGTTAGATGCCCAGTCTGTGCATATTGCCTGGGTTGTGGGCCAGGTCCCCAGTGGGGACCACATGAGGGGCAACCACACACTGATGTTGTTCTATCTTTCTTGCTTCCTTCCCCCCTTCTCAAAATAAATAAATCTTTTAAAAAAGATCTTGCCTTATTTTCATTTAGTTCTTTTTCTGGGGATTCCTCCTTTCCTTTCTAGTGAGGGTGGTTTCTTTGTCTCCCCATTTTAGGTGACTCTTTTTGTTTGTTTCTGCACCTCTGATTGCTCTGCTTTGACTGCCTTTCTTCATGGGTTGGTCTTCTGTGGTGGGAGTTTTGTGGGACTCAGTGTGTCATCTCTTTGATTTCCTAATCTGGATGATCTAGGGATGCCCTTTATTTTATGTGGGTCATTTTGATGTACTTGGGCTTTGATTATTGATTGCTCATTCATTGGTGGGTTCTCCCCTTTGGCTGGCTGACTGAGAGTCAAAACATCCACCATGTCCACCATGTCTAGCATGCTGTTGTATATGTGCTGGCAGAACAAAGCAAAACTTCCTCCAAAACCAAACCCATACCAGGCAAAATACCCCCTACCACATCAGCAATATCATCAGTAAATAAACAAAAATTAAGTAAGTTAGAAAGAGATTAAGAGTATTAGTAGGGTGCTTCTGGCCAACATGGAGGCATAGGTAGATATACTTTGCCTCCTCTCACAACCAAAATAAGGACAACAACAAATTTAAAAATAAAAACAACCAGTACTGCCAGAAAACTGAACTGTATGGAAGTCTGACAACCAAGGAGTTAAAGAAGAAACATTCATCCAGATTGGTGGGAAGGGCAGAGATGGGCAGCCGGGGTAGGGAGGAGGCACAGAAATGTGGTGGCTGGAGGACTGAGTGGCCCCATGACTGCATATGGAGACTGGGTGGAACAACTGGGGAGTGAGACAGACCACAAAACCCAGGGTTCTGGTGCGGGGAAAGAAGGCCTCAAAAACTCTGATTGTAAGAACCTGTGGGGGTGGCAGTGTTGGGAGAAACTCCCAGCCTCACAGAAGATTTTGTTGGAGAAAACCACAGGGTCCTAGAACATATACAAATCTACTCACCAGGGAATCAGCACCAGAAAGGCCCAATTTGCTTGTGGGTAGCTGAGAAAGTGACTGAAAGCTGGCCAAGAGCTGAGCAAGCCTCATTGTTCCCTATTGGACCCCTCTCCCACATACAACACCACAATGCAGCAATGTGGGTTGCCCCATCCTGGCAAATACCTAAGGTTCCACCTCTTACAATATAACAGGCTCACCAAGACAAAGAAATATGGTCCAAATGAGAGAACAGATCAAAACTACAGAAAAAGACCTAAGCAATGAGGAGATAGACAACCTATCAGATGCAGAATTCAAATCACTGGTAATTAGGGCATTTACATAAATGGTTGAGCATGGATGCAAAATAGAGGAAAAAGTGAAGGCTATGCACAATGAAATAAATAAAAATATACAGGGAACCAACAGTGAAAAGAAGGAAATGGAGACTCATATTAACGATTTGCAATGTAATGAAAAAATAAACATCCAACTGGAACAGAATGAAAAAACAATTAAAAAAAATGAGAGTTCCAGCCAAGATAGAGGTGTAGGTAGAAATCCTTTGCTTCCTCACACAACTGAAAGGAGGATAACAACCAATCTAAAATCAATAAACAACCAGAAGTGCCAGAAAATCAAACCACATGAAACTCCAACAAACAGAATTAAAGACACAGTCAAACAGAAAAACCATACTGGGAAGGCAGCAAAGAGAACACATAGAGAGGAGGTGGACTGTGCGGGCAGGGCTGACTTAAGGGGAAACTGAAACTCAGACCTGACTGTAGACTATGGCAGTTGCCTGGGTGGGAAAAACTCCCACTGTCTCACATGGCAGTTCATTGAATAGTGGGCTAGAGACAGTCAGGTGAACTGCATTATTCCCTCCCCGACAGGGGGTGCTGCAGCACAGCAAGAAGGGTTGCTCTGCCCTGGTGAGTACCTAAGGCCTCACCCCCCTTACAACCTAACAGGGGCCCTGAACAAGGAAATCGGACCCAGATTAAGGAACAGAACAAAAGTTCAGAAAGAGAGGTAAGCAATGAGAAGATAGCCAACCTATCTGATGGAGAATTTAAAGCCCTGATAATCAAAATGCTTATAGAACTGATTGAGCTTGGTTGAAAAATGAAAGAACAAATGAAAGATACCCAAAATGAAATAAAGGAAAATATTCAGGGAACCAACAATGACAGGAAGGAAACCAGGGCTCAAATCAATGATTTGGAACAATAGGAAAAAATAAACATCCAACTGGAACAGAATGAAGAAACAAAAATTCAAAAAAATGAAGAGACTTTTGAACCTCTGAGGAAACTTGAAAGGTTCCAATATCCGAATTATAGGGGTGCCAGATGGAGAAGAACAATAGCAAGAAATTGAAAACTTATTTGAACAAGTAATGAAGGAAAACTTCCCCATTCTGGTGAAGGAAATAGACTCCCAGGAAGTCCAGGAAGCCCATAGAGTCCCAAAGAAATTGGACTCAATGAGGACCACACCAAGGCACATCATCATTAAGTTACCCAAGATTAAAGAGAGAATCTTCAAAGCAGCAAGAAGAAAGGAAAGAGTTACCTACAAAGGAGTTCCTATTATACTATCAGCTGGTTTCTCAAAAGAAACCCTTCAGGCAAGAAGGAGCTGAAAAGAAGTATTCAAGTTATGAAAGGCAAGGACCTACATCCAAGATTACTCTATCTAGCAAAACTATCATTTAGAGTGGAAGGGCAGATAAAGTGCTTCCCACATAAGGTCAAATTCAAGGAGTTCATCATCACCAAGCCCTTATTATATGAAATGTTAAAGGGACTTATCTAAGAAAAATGAAATAAAAAATATGAACAGTAAAGTGACAACCAACTCAGAACTATCAACAAATGAACCTAAAAAAAAGAGAAGGAAAAACAATGAAAAAAAGCTAAAAAAACAACTAAAATAAGAACAGAATCAGAGAAATGGACATCACATGGAGGGTTTTCAGTGGGGAAGGGGAAGGGAAGAATAGCGGGAATGGGACAGGGACAAAGAAGCATAATTGAAATGGTATAGGAAACAGAGAACTCAAAAAACTTATATGTACAACATGTGGACATGAACTGGCAGGGGCGGGGAGGATGCTGGAGGGTTAGTGGGTGCAGGGTGGATTGGGGACAAAGTGGAAAATTGGGAAAAGTATAATAGCATAATCAATAAAATATAATAAAAATTAGGAGAGGCTGAGGAACCTCCAGGGCAACTTTAAATGTTCCAACATCTACATCATAGTGGTGCTAGAAGGAGAAGAGGAATAGCAAAATATTGAAAATTTATGAACAAATAATGAAGGAGAATGTTGCCAATCTGGTAAAGGAAATAGACTTCCGGGAAGTTCAAGAAACTCACAGACTCCCCAAAAAGTTGGACCCAAGGAAGCACATGCCAAGGCACATCATAATTACATTATCTAAGATTAAAGATAAGGAGAGAATCTTAAAAGCAGCAAGAGGAAAGTAGCGAGTTACCTACAAAGGAATTCCCATAAGTCTATCGGCTGATTTCTCAAAAGAAACCTTACAGGCAAGAAGGGGATAGAAAGAAGCATTGAAAGTCATGAAAGGCAAGGACCTACCCCCAACATTGCTCTATCCAGCAAAGCTCTCATTTAGAATGGAAGGGGGAGATAAAGTGCTTCCCCAGATAAGGTCTAGTTAAAGTAGTTCATCATCATGAAGCCCTTATTATATGAAATGTAAAAGGTACTTATCTAAGAAAAATAAGAAGATAAAAGATATGAACAGGAAAATGACAACAAACTCACAACTATCAACAACTGAACCTAAAAAAACAAAACTAGGCAAACAACTAGAACAGGAACAGAATCACAGAAATGGAGATTATTTGGAGGGTTATCAGCAGGGACAGAGAGGGTGGAGAATGGGGGGAAAGTACAGGGAAAAGAAGCATAATTTGTAGGTACAATATAAACGGAGAGGTTAAGAATAGTACAGGAAATGGAGAAAGCAGAGAACTTATGTATATGACCTATGGGTATGAACTAAGTGAGGAGGGGAATGCTAGTGGAAGGGGAGGTGCAGGGCAGAGGGGAATAAAGCAGAGAAAAAAAAATGGGATAACTGTAATAGCATAATTAATAAAATATACTTAAAACAGTGTTATATGATAGGATAAAACAATATGAGATAACTAAAGGAGAAAAAATGATTTTGAGAGGTAATAGGGAGGAGAAATAATAAGAGTAGTGAGTATAAACAAGGAGCAAAAGCCAAATTTAAAACATAAGTAAAAAAGGGAAAGGTGATAGCAAAATGGAGTAAGGAAAGAGAAGCATATAATATGAAGTTTGTAATAAAATACAAAAGAATAGTGAAGCAATAGAAGCAAAATTGAAGAAAACCACAAAAGTTTCAATAACAATGAGAAATGAGCAAAGATTAATAAAGGTGGAAAGAGAATAAGAATATTATAAGAGTGAGAAAAGAATGTAAGATATCTATTGTAAAGAAAAATGATTTTGAAAGGATAGAGGGAGGAAAAATAATAAGAGTAAGGAATAGAATTTTCCTTTATTTAGGCTAATAAAGGGAAAAAATAAAATTCCAAACTGAAATAAGCAAGGGCAGAAGGAAGGCAAAATGGAGTATGATGTGGAGAGTAACCTATGACATTGAAATAAAAATAATAGTGAACCAATAGGAATAAAACTGAAGAAAAAACAATAACCACAATATTCATGTCAAACAAGCAATGATTAATAAAGGTGGAAAGAAGTTAAGAATATTATAAGAAAGGGGAAAAAGAATGTGAGGTGACTAAAGGAACAAAAAATGATTTTGATAGGATAGAGGGAGAAGAAATAGTGAAAGTAAGGATTAGGAACATAGTGTAGAGAGGGGCAAAATAAAATTGGAAACTAATGTAAGAAAGGACAGGAAGAAGGACAAATGGAGTAAGACGGGAAGGGTGCAGTGTGAGATTTGAAATAGAAAAATATATAAAAATATAAATAAAATGAATCAAAATAAAAGACAGAAAATAGTGAATTACTTGGAATACAATTGAAGAAAAAGAAGAAATGTAACCAAAGACAGTGAAATACAGAACGTGCTGACAGGGTCCAGAGGGTAGAGGGGAGAAAAGCACAGAGTAAAAGGGGATGGACTCACATGAATAAGTATGAAAGACACATGGACAATAACTAAGATGGGGGGTGGAGATGGGAGGGGGTGGGGAGCACTGGGGGGGTGCAGGGCTGGGAATACAAGAAAGAAAACTGTACTTGAACAAAAGTTAAATAAATTAAAAAAAAAAAGAAATGTTAAAAGGCTATGTGAGAGCCCTGGCTGGTGTGGCTCAGTGGACTGAGCACCTGCCTGCAAAACAAAGGGTCCCAGGTTTGATTCCCTGTTAGGGCACATATGTTCACCTGCCTCTAGAAGGGACTCCAATTGAAATTGGGAGGATGGGATCCTAAGGGTCTCCCCTGGGAAGCACTGTTTAGTCTTCTGGGAAAATTGTAGGTGTGGTTCCCGGTCCCTGCACCACTCATCCTGGTCTGTTCCAGCTTATTTCCAATAATGTATAGTTTCTGATGAATTAGCTGTCCTTTTCAAGGGAGGAGCCAATCTGTGTAAAAGGGTCAGCTCTTTCCTGCTTGGTGCTGATGGCAGCTCTGTGTGCCAGCTGAGGCTAGGTGGGGCCCTGATTCCCCAATGATGCATCAATTTCTGATCTCTTTGCCTTGCTGGCCTCAGTGGAATAGGGCCCTAGGAATCAGTTTATTTTATCTCCCTGAGAGAAGAATAAAATATGCCCTTTTGAAGTTGCTCTTCCTGTCTTTCTTGCAGATACACGCCCTACAGGCTGTTCTTGAGCCTGTCCTGCTTTTTCTGCAGAGCTTCCCCATTGGATGAAGTCTTTGCAGTCCTGCAGGAGGTGGGGGTGGGTATTTCCTTCCCTTCCCAGAAGTTTGAACTTTGCCAGGAAGGGGGTTCTGCCTGGTTGTAAATAATCTCAGGCATTCAATTCTTGCCTGTCTAATTCCCAGCCCACTGCCCTCACAGTATATACAGTCCCAAATTCTCCATTTGCACAGACCCCAGCTTACTAGCCATGTTGGGCTGGGGCCCAGAAATCCCTTTGCCATGCACTTTTCTGATCTCCCTGCCCATCAGTGGGAGAAAACTGCACTTTCAGCCCTTTGCTCTCAGGGCCCCTGTGTATGGGGTCCCTTGCCCAGCATGCTTCAGTTCCCCTTTGAAAAAGTCTATTTGTGGCACAACCACTGCAGCACTGAGTCACTGTTACACTTTCCATGCACACCCCCTCTCCAAAATGCTAAAAGTCCCTTATGGTCACAGCTGGCCACAGCCCACCTCTTCCTGACCCAGGTGTGGCCCCTGATCCTTTTAGGAGATAAAGTCCCTCTTTCTTTCTGGCACACTCCTGGTTGGCATTTGGCATTGCAGCTATGGACATGCTTCTCACCATGTATGTAGCCTAGATTTCCCTGACTTCATATATCCTCTCAAGTCACTCCTGGCCCAGGTCTGTAGGTTCCCTGCCCTGGGAGGGGAGGGAGCCACAAAGCTGACTCCATGGCTGCAGGCACCATGCAGAGGGTATTTCCTCTTTAACTTACAAAATCTCCTTACCACCTATTGCGAAGTGTCTTTTGTACTCCTTGGCTTCCAGACTTCATATCAGCTAAGATTCCATTTGTTGTTCAAGTTATTTGTCAGTAGATCAGCTGAGAATCTGAGTGTGCAGTAAGAACAAATGGACTCATCGTCCACCTACTTGGCTGCCATCTTTTGCATTTCCTAAATGTGTTGATAACAGATGTTCAGTTTTTCTTGTATTTTGTATCTTCTTCAATAAATGTCTCTATTTTTCATATTACATGGCTGGATACCTTCTGGACAGACCTTGTATGTGTGTGTACATGATGTCAGATAGAGTTTGAGAATCTTTTTTTTCTATGTGGATGTCCAATAGATATTCAATTAATTATCAAATATATTAATAAGTTTTAATAATCTGATAATATAATTCTTTTCATCTTTCTTGAAAATTTTAGAATATAAGTTGCCAATTTCCAGACAGTAAAGGACCTGTTGGAATTTGTATTACAATTGCACTGAATCTACTGGTCAATGTGGGAATAACTCTTATTTTTTCAAAAAGGTGTCTTTCAATCTGAGGATGTGTATCTGTCCATTTGTTTAGATTTTTATTTTTACTCAATATATTAAGTACTTTATTATATATGCATCTTGTACAAATTTTAATTAATTCCTAGATATTTATTTGATACTATTATAAATATATCTTTAAATATTTTTATTTTCTAAATGATTTTTTGGTTATATACAACTACAATTGATTTTTTGAATATTGACTTATAGTCAGAGATACTGATGAATTCATTAGTAGAATGAATTTACCTGCTGTTTTAGAAAAATTTTAATAATTTTATTTCACTTTTTATTTCAAATTTTTATGTATTTATTTTTTCATGCCTTATTGTTTTGCCTAGGACTTCCAGCACAGTGCAGGAAGATTGGAGATATGTAATTGGAGATTACAGGCATGTTCTGTTTTATTCTTGACCTGAAAGAAAGTTATGGTTATTTCACCACTAAGTACGGATTTTGCTGTAGTTTTTTTAAATCAGATTAAGAAAGATTCTTTTTTTTTTTTTTGATTTGTAGAGTTTTTTAAAATCATAAATGTTATGGTGAATTTTCCCCCTGTTTCACTGAGATATAGGAACAGGGGGAAAATTCACCATAACATTTATGATTTTAAAAAACTCTACAAATAGTTTTAAATACTCTACAAAACCCCACTTTATATTTTTTCTAAACCTATTTTTATTTTTCTTTCTTTATTCTTTTTTTAGTTGTTCATGAAAAGTTGTCTCTAATTCCCCTCCCTCAATGTTCTCCCCTGTCACACTAACTCCCATCTCCCACCCTCAATCCTACCCCACTTTGTGTTGTCAGTGGGTCCTTTATACATGTTACATAAAAACCCTTTCTCTTCTTTCCCCTGTTATCCCCTGCCCCCTTCCCCTCTGGTTACTGTGTTTGTTCTTTATCTCAACGTCTGTGGTTATATTTTGCTTGCTGGTATGTTTTGTTGATTAGGTTTCACTTATAGGTGAGATCATATGGTATTTGTCTTTCATTGCCTGACTTATTTCACTTAACATTATGCTGTCCAGTTCCATCCATGCTTGATGCAAGGGGTAGGAACTTCTTTCTTTCTGCTGCGTAGTATTTCATCTTGTAAATGTACCATAGTTTTTTGATCCATTTATTTTCTGAGGGGCATTTTACATTGCTTCCAGCACTTGGCTATTGTAAATTATACTGCTATAAACATTGGGGTGCATAGGTTCTTTTGAATTGGTATTTGAGGATTCTTAGGGTATAAACACAGAAGTGGAATTGCTGGGTCAAAAGGCAGTTTCACCTTTAGTTTTCTCAGGAAATTCCATATTATTTTTCACAGTGGCTACATCAGTCTGCATTTCCACCAACAGTGTACTATGATTTCCTTTTCTCTGCAACCTCACCAGCACTTCTTTGTTGATTTGGTTATGATGGCCATTCTGACACGTGTGAAGTGGTATCTTATTGTGGTTTTAATTTGCATCTCTCTGATGGCTAGTGATGTTGAGCATCCTTTTATATGTCTCTGGGCCCTCTGTATGTCCTCTTTGAAGAAGTGTCTGTTCGGGTCCTTTGTCCATTTTTTAATTGGATTGTTTGTCTTTCTGGAGTGGAGTCATGTGTGTTATTTATTTATTTTGGAGATCAAACCCTTGTCTGAGGTGTTATTGGCAAATATGTTTGTTTTCCCATATAGTTGGTTCTTTTTTCATTTTAATGCTGTTTTCTGTAACCATGCAGAAGCTTTTTATTTTATTTTTTTATCATTGCTATTATTTTATTGTCACCAACTAAGCTCAAATGTTTTATTTTATTTTTTAATATATTTTATTGATTATACCATTACAGTTGTTCTATTCCACCCTTCATTCCCCTCCACCCGCACCCTCCCTCCCCCACCATTCTCCCCCCCTTAGTTTATAACCACGTGTCTCAAGTTCTTTAGATTCTATATTTCCCCCACTATTCTCGCCCTCCCCCTATCTATTTTCTACCTATCATCTATGCTATTTTCTGTGCCTTCTCCCCCATTCTCCCCCTCCCACCCCCCTGTTGCTAACCCTCCATGTGTTCTTCATTTCTATGGTTCCACTCCTGATCTAGCTGTCCTCTTGGTTTGCTTTTGTTTTAGGTGTGGTTGTTAATAACTGTGTGTTTGCTGTCCTTTCACTGTTAATAGAAGCTTTTTAATTTGATGAGGTCCCATTTCTTTATTCTTTTCCTTTATATCCCTTGATTGAGGGGAGATATGGAATGTCTGAGATTTTTCTGCCTATATTTTTCTCTAAGATTTTTATGGTGTCACAAGTTATAATTAAGTCTTTTTAAAAATATATTTTTATTTATTTATTTTTAGAGAGAGGGAAAGGGAGGGAGAAAGAGTGGGAGAGAAACATCAATGTGTGGTTGCCTCTCATGTGTCTCCTACTGGGGACCTGGCTTGCAACCCAGGCATGTGCCCTAGCCTGGGAATCAAACAAGTGACCCTTTGCTTCACAGACCTGTGCTCAATCCACTGAGCTACACCAGCCAGGGTTATATTTAAGTATTTTATCCACCTTGAATTTATTTTTGTGTGTGGTGTAAGTTGGTGATCGAGTTTCATTTTTTCACATGTGCCTGTCCAGATCTCCCAACACCATTTGTTGAGGAGGCTATTTTTACTCCATTTTGTGCTTCTACCTCCTTTGTCAAATATTAATTGACCACAGAGACTTGGATTTCTTTCTGGGCTCTCTAATCTGTTCCATTGGTCTATATGTCTGTTCTTTTGCCAGTACCAGGCTGTTTTGATTACAGTGGCCTTGTAATACAGTTTGGTAGCAGGTATTGTGATACATTCTACTATGTTGTTCTTTCTCAGAACTGCCGCAGTATTTGGAGTTGTTTACAGTTCTATATAAATTTGTAAAGTATGTCTTTGGTATTTTAATAGGGACTGCATTGAATCTATAAATTGCCTTGGGTGGTATGGACATTTTGATGGTTGTAATTCTTCCAATTCATGAACAGGATATATACTTCCATTTATTTGTGCCTTTCTTAATTTCTTCAGTGTTGTGTAGTATTCTGAGTACAGGTCATTTATATCCTTGGTTCGATTTTTCCCTAGGTGCTTTATTTTTCATGTTGCTATATCAAATGGGAGTTTTTTTCTGATTTCTGTTTCTGATGTTTTATTGGTGTACAAAAATGCCTTCTATTTATGAATATTGGCTTGGTGTCCTACCGCTTTGTCATATTTACTTATTGGGTCAAGTAGATTTTTGGTGGAGTCTATAGAATTTTCTATGTACACTGTCATGTGATCTGCAAACACTGAGAGCTTTATTTCTTCCTTTCCAGTTTGAATGCCTTTTATTTCTTTTTCTTGACTGATCACTGGGGCTAGGTCTTCTGATACTATGTTGAATACAAGTGGTGAAAGTAGTCATCCTTGCCTTGTTCCTGATTTTAGTGGGAAACATTTTAGTTTTTGCCCAGTGATTTATGATGTTGGTTTTAGTTTTCTTGTATATGGCCTTTATCATGTTGAGGTGTGCTCCCTCTACTCCCATTTTGCTGAATGTTTTTATCATGAATGAGTGGTATACCTTATCAAATGCTTTTCAGCATCTATTGATATGATTATGTGATTTTTGTCTTTGTTTTTTATTATGTGATGTATTACATTTATTGATTTGTGAATATTGTATCATCCTTGCATCCTTGGGATGAATCCCAGTTGGTCATGGTGTATAATCTTTTTAATGCATTACTAGATGCAGTCTGCCAATATTTTTTTGAGGATTTTAGCATCTGTGTTCATCAGCAATATTGGCCTTAGTTTTCTTTCTTTGTTGTGTCTTTATCTGGTTTTGGGATTAGTATGATGCTGGCTGCATAAAAAGAGTTTGTGAGTTTTCCCTCTTCTTGAATTTTTTTGAATAGTCTGAGTAGCATAGGAATTAGCTGTTCCTTAAATGTTTTATACAATTCTCCTGTGAAACCATTTGGTCCTGGGCTTTTGTGTGCTGCGAGTTTTTTGATTACTGCTTCAATTTCACTAGCTATAATTGGCCTGTTCAGGCTTTCTTCTTCTTTTTCATTCAGTTTAAGATTATTCTTTTTAATCTTAAGAAGACTGTTTTCTTAAGCAAACATTGTTATTTCCCTACAAAAATTTTTAAAGAAGTTTTTGTAGAAATGTGTCCATTTCACCCAGGTTTTCACATTTCTTGGCCCATAGTTGTTTAAAGTAATTTCTCAGAAACCCTTGTATTTCTGTGGTGTCAGTTCTAATCTCTCCTCTTTCATTTCTGTTTTTTTGGGGGGTCCTTTCTCTCTTTTCCTTTATGAGTATAGTTAAAGGCTTGTCGATTTTGTTTCTCTTTTCAAAGATCCAGCTTCTGGATATATTGAGCCTTTGAATTTTTGTTTTAGTCTCTATGTCATTTCATTCTGCTGTGATCCTGGTTATTTTTTCCTTGTAGTTGCTCTTGGCTTTGCTTGTGGTTGTTCCTCCAATTCTTGTAGATGTAGGGTTAGGTTGTTTATTTGAAATGTTTCTGTCTTTTTAAAAATTGATTTATTTTAATTGTTGTTCAAGTACAGTTTCCTGTGTTTTACTCCCATCCCAGCCTACTCTCCCCACCCCCCACCTCCCTTTCATTTCCGCCCCCTAGTATCTGTCCATGTGTCCTTTATACTTGTTACTGTAAATCCTTCCCCTTTTCCCCTGAAATTGCCTCCTCTCTGGTTACTGTCAGCCTGTTCTTTATTCCAGTGTCTTTGGTTACATTTTGCTTGTTTATTTTGTTATTTAAGTTCCTGTTAAAGGTGAGATCTTATGGTATTTATCTTTCACTGCCTGGCTTATTTCACTCAGCATAATGCTTTCCAGTTCCATCCATGATGTTGCAAAGGGTAGGAGCCCTTCTTTCTTTCTGCTGCATAGAATTCCATTGTGTAAATGTACCATAGTTTTTTTGATCCACTCATTTACTGATGGACACCTAGGTTGCTTCCACCTCTTGGCTATTGTAAAGTGTGCTGCTATGAACATTGGGGTGCATAGGTTCTTTTGGATGGGTGTTTTAGGGTTCTTAGGATATAATCCCAGCAGTGGAATTGCTGGGTCAAAAGGCAGGTCCATTTTTATTTCCTGAGAAAATTCCATACTGTTTTGCACAGTGGTTGTACCAGTCTGCAATCCCACCAACAATGAACTACGGTCCCCTTTTCCCCACAACCTCTCCAACACGTGTTGTTTGTTGCTTTGTTTATGATGGCCATTCTGACCTGTGTAAAGTAGTACTTCTTTCTCATTGTGGTTTTAATTTGCATCTCTCTGATAGCCAGTGATATTGAGCATCTTTTCATGTGACTCTGGATCCTCTGTATGTCCTCCTTGGAGGAATGTCTGTTCAAGTCCTTTGCCCACTTTTTAATTGGGTTGCTTGTGTTCTTAGAGTGGAGTCGTATAAGTTCTTTATATATTTTAGAGATTAAACCCTTGTGTGAGGTATCACTGGCAAATATGTTTTCCCATACAGTTGGTTCTCTTCTTATTTTAATACTGTTTTACTTAGCTGTGCATAAGCTTTTTATTTTGATGAGATCCCATTTGTTTATTCTTTCCTTTATGTCCCTTGCTCTAGGGGACATATCAGTAAAAATGTTGCTGTGTGAAATATCTGAGATTTTCCTACCAATCTTCTCCTCTAGGACTTTAATGGTGTCACAGCTTATATTTAAATGTTTTATCCACCTTGAATTTATTTTGGTGTATGGTGTAAGTTGGTGATGGAGTTTCATTTTCTTGCATGTAGCTGTCCAGTTCTCCCAACATCATTTGTTGAAGAGGCTATCTTTACTGCATTTTATGTTACTGCCCCCTTTGTCGAATATTAGCTTCCCATAGAGATTTGGTTTATTTCTGGGCTCTCTGTTCTGTTCCACTGGTCTATGTGCCTTTTTTTATGCCAGTACCAAGCTGTTTTAATTACAGTGGCCTTGTAATACAATTTGGTATCAGGTATTGTGATCCCTCCTACTTTATTCTTCTTTCTCAAAATTGCAGCTGCTATTTGGGGTCGTTTATGGTTCCATAGAAACTTTTGAAGTGTTTATTGTAGTGTGAAATATTGCAATGGTTCTTTAATAGGTAGTGCATTGAATCTGTAAATTGCTTTGGGTAGTATGGACATTTTGGTGATGTTAATTTTTCCAATCCATGAACATGGTATATGTTTTTATTTGTTTGTGTCTTCCTTGATTTCTTTCTTCAGTGTTGTGTAATTTTCTGCATACAGGTCTTTTATCTCATTGGTTAGGTTTATTTCTAGGTTTTTATGTATTTATTTATTTTTGCTAATTTGAATGGGATTTTTTTCTCGATTTCTGCATCTACTGTTTCATTTTTAGTGTACAAAAATGCCATTGTTTGTGGATATTGAGTTTGTATCCTGCTGTTTTGCTAAGTTCATTTATTAGGTCGAGCAATTTTTGTGTGGGGTCTATAGGATTTTCAATGTATACTGCTGTGTCATCTGGAAACAGTGACCGTTTTCTTTCTTCCTTTCTGATTTGGATGCCTTTTATTTCCTTGTCTGATTTCTATGGCTAAAACTTCCAATACTATATTGAATAGAAGTGTTGAAAGTGGACAACCTTGTCTTGTTCCTGATTTTAGTGGAAAAGATTTTAGTTTTTGCCCATGGAGTATGATGTTGGCTTTAGTTCTCTCATATATGGCCTTTATTATGTTGAGGAATGCTTCTTCTGTTCCCACTTTGCTGAGTGCCTTTATCATAAATGAGTGTTGTACCTTATCAAAAGCTTCTTCCGCATCTATTGATATGATCATGTCTTTTGTTTTTGTTTATGAGATGTATTACATTTATTGATTTGTGAATATTGAACCATCCTCGCATCCCTGGGATGAATCCCACTTGGTCATGGTGTATGATTCTTTTAATGTATTGTTGGATGCGTTTTGCCAATATTTTGTTGAGGATTTTAGCATCTATGTTCATCAGCAATATTGGCCTAAAGTTTTCTTTTTTTGTTGTGTCTTTATCTGATTTTGGGATTAGGATTATGTTGGCTTCATAAAAGTTTTTTGGGAGTCTTCCATTATTTTGGATTTTTGAAATAGTCTTTGAAGTATAGAGGTTAGCTGTTCCTTAAATGCTTTGTAGAATTCTCCTGTGAAACCATGAGGTCCAGGGCTTTTTTGTGTCAGGAGTTATTTGATTACTGCTTCAATTTCGCCTGTTGCTATTGGTCTGTTCAGGCCTTCTGCTTCTTCTTCATTGAGTTTTGGAAGATGATATTTTTCTAGAAATTTGTCCATTTCACCTTGTTTTCAAATTTCTTGGCATACAGGTCTTCATAGTAATTTCTTACAATCCCTTCTCTTTCTGTGGTGTCAGTTGTAATCTCTCCTCTTTCATTTATGATTGTGTTTATTTGTGTCCTCTCTCTTCTTTTCTTGATGAGCCTGCTTAAAGGCTTATCAATTTTGTTTATCTTTTCAAAGAACCAGGTCTTGGATTAATTGATCCCTAAAATTGTGCTTTTA
The DNA here is from genome assembly GCF_014824575.4 of Sturnira hondurensis. NCBI lineage: Eukaryota > Metazoa > Chordata > Mammalia > Chiroptera > Phyllostomidae > Sturnira > Sturnira hondurensis. Next base: position 127,122 of record NW_028083107.1, read on the forward strand.
GTCTCTATGTCATTTAATTCTGCTCTGATCTTGGTTATTTCCTTCCTTCTACTAGCTCTGGGCTTTTTTGTTGTTCCTTCTTTTAGGTGTAGGGTTAGGTTGTTTGTTTGAAATGTTTCTATCTTTTTTAGGTAGGCCTTTACTGGTATGAACTTCCGTCTCAGGACTGTTATTTCTGTGTTCCAAAAGTTTTGGACTGTTGTGTGTTCATTTGTACTTGTTTCCAGGAACTTTTCGATTTCTTCCTTGATCTCATTGTTGACCTTTTTATTGTTTAAGAGCATGATATTTGATATCCATGAATATGAATTATTTTCAGTTGTTTTCTTGAGGTTGGTTTCTAGTTTTAAGCCCCTGTCATCTGAGAGAATGCTTGATATGATTTCAATTTTCTTGAATTTGTTGAGGTTTGTTTTGTGTCCAATCATGTGGTCAGTCCTTGAAAATGTTCATGTGCTCTTGAAAAGAATGTGTATTTTGGTTTTGGGGTTGAAAGATTTTTTATACATATCAGTAAAGTCCATTTGATGTTAGGCATTGTTCAATGCCACAATATCCCTGTTGATATTTGTTTGGAAGATCTATTTATTTTTTAGAGTGGGGTGTTAAAATATGCTACTATAAGTGTGTTGCTAGCCATATGTTGAAGTCCTTCAAGATTTTTATAATATATTTGGTTGTTCCTATGTTGGGTGCATATGTGTTTGTAATGTTTATGTCTTCTTGATGGATACTTCCTTTGAGTATTATGAGGTATCCTTCTGTGTCTCTTTTCACAGACTTTGTTTTGAAGTCTATTTTATTGGGTATAAATATTGCTACCCTAGCTTTTTTTCCTATCCATTTTCTGGGAATACTTTTTTTCAGCCCTTCACTTACAATCTGATAGGTCTTTTGTTCTGAGATTGGTCTCTATATGCAGGCCATGTTTTCTTATCCATTCTGCTACCCTATGTCTTTTGATTGGAGCATTTAATCCATTAACATTTGTGGTTATTTTTGATAGGTACTTATTCATTTTCCTCTTTTATATCTGTGTTCCTCTCTGTATCACTCTTTTTCTTCATCTTCTTAAAGCAGTCCCTTTAGCATTTTTTGCAGAGTTGGTTTCATGGAGGTGTATTCTTTTAACCTTCTTTTGTCTTGGAAACTCCTTATTTCATGTTCCATTTTGATTGAGAGCCTTGCTGGGCAAAGTAGTTTTGGATGCTGGCCTTTGCTTTTCATTAATTGGAATATTTCTTGCCATTCCTTTCTGGCTTGTAGTGTTTACATTGAGAAGTCAGGTGCTGGCCTTATCAACACTCCCTTGTATGTTACTCTGTGTTTTCCCTTGCTGCCTTTAAGATTCTTTCTTTGTCTTTAAAATTTGATATTTTAATTATGATGTGTCTTGGAGTTGGCCTCCTTATATTAATCTTGTTTGGGAACCTCTGTGCTTTCTGAACTTGGGTGACTTGCTGCCTCTCCAGGTTAAGCAAGTTTTCTGTCATTATTTTTCCAACACTTTTTCTATCCTTTGCTCCTTTTCTTCTCCTGGTATTCCCAGGATTTAAATGTTGTGGCATTTCATATTGTCCTACAGTGCCCTTAATCTGTCTTTATTTTTCTTTAGTCATGTTTCATCCACCTGCTCTTCCTGGGTGTTTCTTTCTATCTTGTATTCCAGCTCACTAATTTGGTCCGCTGCTTCATCCAGCCTGCTACTAGTTGCTTCTAGTGTATTTTTGTTTTAAGTTTGTATTTTTCATTTTTCGTGGTTCCTGTTTATAGTTTCTATTTCCTTTTTCATACTATTGTAGTTCCTACTCACTTCTTTGTAGTTGTCAGTGAGTTCCTTGAGCATCCTTGTAACCATTGTTTTGAATTCTATATCTGATAGTTTGCTTGCCTCCATTTTCATTTTGTTCTTTTACTGGGAATCTTCCATCTCTTTTGATTGTGGGTTCTATGTTTGTCTCCCCATTTTAAGTGAGTCTTTTTGTGTCTGTGTTTTCTGATGCTCTGTTTTGTAGCTATATTTGTAAGGTGAGCTTCTGTAGTAGGAGTTTTGTGGGACTCAGTGGTGCGGTTTCTTTTATCTCCTTTTCTGGATGCTCTAGGGTTGCCCTTTCTTTCATTTGTGTGTGCTCTCTTGCTGTACTCTGGTTTTACCTGTTGGTGTTTCCTTTGTTGGTGGGTGCTCCCCTCTAGCAGGTTTACTAGTGTTCACAACTCCCACCTTGTCTTGTATGTTGTTGTATAGGTGTTGCTTAACAAAGCAGTATTACCAGATGACCAAACCTATGCCAGAAAAAAGAACCCCTTTACCACAGCAGCTGTTCCTACCACAATTGAACTAAGATTAATAAAGGTGAAGGGGGATTGGGGGTATTATAATATATGACAAAGGGAATATGAGATGGGGAAGAGGGGGAAACATTGTTGTGTGGTAAGAGGGAGGAGAATTGATAAGAGTTGGGATAGAAGCAATGAGAACAAAGGGATGTGGCAAAATTTACAACATAAGTAAAACACAAAAGGACAATGGGAACAAAGGATTAAGAAGAGGGAAGGAGAATATTATGAGGTTTGAAAGAAAATTGAAAATGTACTGGGCCAACAGGAGCAAAACTGCACAAAACTCACAGCAGGGTCGATAGCAATGACTGTTGGACCAAATTTAATAAAGGTGCAGCAGGAATAAGAATATTGTAGTAAAGCGAAAAGTGAATATGGGATGTCTACTGTAAAGGAAAATAATTTTAAGAGAATGGGGGAAGCAAAATAATAATAGTAAGGCATAAAGCCCAGGTTGAAAGAGTGGGAGTAAAGAAAGAAAAGAAAAAAGGGGAGAGAGAAAACAATGAAATAAAGTTCCTCACTCAACTGATCATGGATAAGGTGAAGGCAAAATAGAGTAAGAGAGCCTGAGAGTATTCCATGGGATTTAAAGTAAATACAAGTAGTGAACAAATAGGAGTTCCTTTGGAGAAGTACAGCAATAACCACAAAATTTCAACCAACTAGCCATTGTTTATAACAGATGAAAAAAAAGACTCTTATTAGAAGGGAAAAAAGAATGTGAGCTGACTTAAAGAAGAAGAGCAGTTATGTAAGATTAGATGAAGGAGAAATAGTGAGGATCAGGGATAAAATCTTAGTGTAGTGTGAGAAAATAAAGTTAACTATGACAGTAATGAAGTTCAGGAAGATGGGAAAAAATGGATTAAGAGCAGGGAAGGGTGCCGTGTGGGATTTGGAATAACACTAGTATGATAAGACATATATAGTCTGAATAAAAAGCATAAAACGTAAAAGACCAAGAGTAGTGTGTTCTTTGGAGTATGAAATTAAATAAGAAAAATTAAAATACAATATGAATGGGAGAATAAAAACAAATCAAACAGTAAAAAGAAATAAACAAAAGAAAAAAGCTAAATAAACAGGAAGAAGAGAAGTAAAAAAAATGCAAGTTCTGAAAGACAGCAAAAGTGAAATTTGTCTCAGCTATTGGTGTTTGCCTTCTGAATTCTTTCTGGATGCATCTTGTTTTTCCTGCAGCTCCAGGTCTTTTTAATTTGAAAAAAAAAAAAGAAAAAGAAAAGCCTTAGGCTGATTTAACACCTGCCAAGCTAGTTTGTAAGTCTTCCTGGACCCTGCATGTAGAGGTGGATGGGCTCGGTTTTTTTTTCCTTTCCTGTGGATCTGCAAGGATGTGGCTCAGTCTGGGCTACAATAATCACAGGAGCCCAGTTTCCAGCCCAAGTCCTTAGAGCACTGTGAGACCCACGCTGTCCACTCTGCATTTGCGCCAGGCTGGTGCTGATAATCCCCCTCATCTTGAAACATTTTGATCAATTCACCTATTGAAAGAAGTCTCTCTGGGAGCCGCTGCCTCTCTGAGCCCTGGCTGCCCCCTTTGATCAATCTGTAAGGCACCCTGAGTGAGATTAAATCTCGCCCCCACTCCTGCCTCTTTGTTGGCCTGGCTACTGTGTGTGCACACATGAGGTTCCTGCATATGCAAGGTCCCTGCTCGGTTCTGTTTTTGAGAAATTCCCCTTGAGTGCTGCCTTCAGCTCCTAAGAAGTGCCCAGTTTTCCACACAGGCCAGCTCTCTGACCAGCCCAGAGTCTATCTGGGTCAGGGCCAATCATGGCCCCTCTCTTTTCACAGCTCCAGATGTCACCTGGTTCCCCATTTTCTCTGGTACTGTCACAGCTAGGAACCACTGTCACAGCTAGGAACGGCTGCCCCAGCTTGTGTACGCTGCAGGCTGTCTGTCACATACTGCCTTTTTATTACCCCCAGCAACTTTTTGCATCCAGGTCTCTGCTGGCACAAGTCTCAGACTTCCCCACTCTGGAAGGGGAAGAAGCTGCTCAGTGGCTATCACTGATGCTCCTACAGCAGCTAAGGTCTCCAGCTCTCCAGTGAATGGAGAGGTCTGGGGACCTTCCTGTCAGCCTACAAAATCTCATTACCACCCATTTTAAATATCCTCTGCACACTTGGATTTCAAACTTCTTATCAGCTGGGATTCTATTTGCTGTTCACTCTCTTCTTTGGAAGATTGGCTAGGTATCCCATTTGGGTGGATGAGCAAGTAGGCTCAGCTCACACCTACATCACTACCATCTCCCTCTCCCACTTTTATCAGTTTAAATTATATATATATATATATATATATATATATATATATATATATAAATAAAAAATATATATATAGATATATATATATATATATATATATTAAAAAAAAAAAAATATATAGAAAT